>NW_027266286.1:1775000-1777500 GCF_022045235.1 Haliotis cracherodii
ACAATATAAGTGTATGGATAACAACTTCTTTATTCACTGTTAGGGGGACGTTCGGTATACACCCTTAAACGTGAAACAGAAGACTTTCTGTTTGCTGCTCAGGACCAGTCACTTCCCACTCGAAACAGTCAATGTGTGATTTTGTGTCAAAATGTAAATATGAAAAAATTAATGTAGATTATGCAATGAATTTAATGAGACTGAACAACACATTGTCAGTGGATGCCCAGCTTTGGCACAAACACAGTATCTTACGTGACATGATGGAGTGGCTCGATCATTTTATTACCGTCTTCGCAATGCTTGTGGTTTTAGACACAGAGGTCCATCCATGGTACGTCCCAGAATATGTAGAGGGTGTCATGGAAATGATAAATACAAAATTTCTTTGGAATAGGCCCGTTTACAGCCTCAGACGTATGCAGGCCATCAAACCTGATCTTGTCCTTTTTGTCCAATGAAATCATTTATATTATTGAATTTTCTGTCCCTTTTAAAAACTTATGTGATTAAGAAAACTATGCAGACCTCGTTTTCGAAATGTCACGCTTGCATCCCAAGTACCAAGTTGTACGACTCCCCATGGTTCTCGGTGCCTAAGGTTTGGTACCTCTCAATCTGTTGACTTTGAGAGTACCCGGGTTTGCTACCAGGAATACAGCCCTTCTGACAATCTTAGTAATGCAGAAGGCTTAAGTGTTGGGGAGACTTCACATTCTCTGAAAAGTTCTGGGTGGTAGGCAGTGCTTCCTGGTAGAAGTCCCATTCGCTGTCTGGGCTGCGTGTAGAGGGGGCAAGGGCCCTGAGCTGATGATGAGCCTTACCAGCTTGACTGTGCCAGGATCACCCAAACCCTCTTTGCTGCATTTCATATTTTACTCTGTACATTCTCGACATTGCTATTTCATCTTACCGGGTACCCATTCACTGCTGGGTGAACAGAGGCACATTTCAAACAAAGTCACGTGGCCAAGGAGACACCACATGTGTTTCATGTTCTTCAGTGTGGGGCAGGTCCAGGTGTGCATCTAAAACACTTCTTCTCTCTCAACAGGTATGAGTCAAGTATCACAGATAACTCTTGTGTCTGGGGAGCTGGCACGAAACACAGTGAGTAGTCTTTCCGCTTGATAATCCTATAGAGAACACTGCTTTACTGCAGGTGGTACGGTAGACATTCCTATAGAGAACAGTGCTTTACTGCAGGTGGTACGGTAGACATTCCTATATAGAACATAGCTATACTGCGGGTAGTACGGCAGACATTCCTATAGAGAACAGTGCTTTACTGCAGGTGATACGGTAGACATTCCTATATAGAACATAGCTATACTGTAGGTGGTGCAGTAGACATTCCTATAGAGGACAGAGCTTTACTGTAGGTGGTACGGTAGACATTCCTATGGAGAACAGTGCTTTACTGTAGGTGGTACGGTAGGCATTCCTGTAGAGAACATTGCTTTACTGTAGGTGGTACCGTAGACAGTCCTATGGAGAACATTGCTTTACTGCAGGTGGTACGGTAGACAGTCCTATGGAGAAAAGTGCTTTACTGCAGGTGGTACGGTAGGCATTCCTGTAGAGAACATTGCTTTACTGCAGGTTGTACGGTAGGCATTCCTATAGAGAACATTGCTTTACTGCAGGTGGTACGGTAGACAGTCCTATAGAGAACATTGCTTTACTGCAGGTGGTACGGTAGACAGTCCTATAGAGAACATTGCTTTACTGCAGGTGGTACGGTTGGCATTCCTATAGAGAACATTGCTTTACTGCAGGTGGTACAGTAGACTTTCCTTTAGAGAACATTGATTTACTAGAGCTGGTGCGGTAGACATTCCTATAGAGAACATTGATTTACTTCGTGCCAGTCCTATATAGGACATTGGTTCATTGTAGGCTGATGTCATCGTGAATAGTACCGGCAACGACGGCAATCTGTCGAACGGTTCCGTATCCTACTCCCTGCTGGAGGCGGGAGGACAAGCCATTCAAGAGGAGGTAACTCGGTGGTGTGCAGATGGGAAGCTGCAGACTGGGTCCTTAGTGACCACGCGTGGTGGGAACCTTAGGTGTAAAAACATATTCCACATCGTGTTGTCACAATGGACATGTCTCAACGACGAGTCTGAGGAGGTATGTTACCATAGTTATATTAGTCCTTCATGAAACAGATCATGGAGTTTGTGGAATTACTAATACTCCGTCCAAATCCTCTTGTTTCCTTATTGGGCTTCCGCTTTTCCTGATTATTTGTTGAAACAGTTCGGGTTATCAATGTCTCCTTGTGTAACTCTGAATAGAAGGAATAACAGCTGTGGTCGCAGAACGCTGTTCTTAAAATGACTGACTAGTAAAACAATACAGATGCTAGTGTCCATGGTAACCATGTGTCCAGAGGTGATATCCATGTTTCTCTGTGTAGCTACTGCTGTCCTTGGTGACCCTGTGTCTAGAGAATGCAGCCAAGAGGAACTTCACCTCCATTGCCTTTCCTGCC
>NW_027266286.1:1782500-1852500 GCF_022045235.1 Haliotis cracherodii
AAAGCTACAGTGTAAGAAAATATTCCATGTCGTGCTGCCGGTGTGGAACAATGGGCTGAATGATTCCGAAAAAGTTAGTATTTTCAGTGTGTGATGTTGTTTTTATATATTCAATTTCAATACAAATCCATTCCTTTTCTTCAAGAGTGGATACGGACTCCGCACTTGTGGTCTAAGGTACCTATTATCGCTGTGAAGAGTTATGTTTTATAGGTTACAACAACGTGATAAACATGCAACTGAAATATTATCGAAGTCAACGTTAATTAAAGTGTCATAACCCTTTCATAAAATAATGTCCAATGCGATGTCCACTAAACCATTCCGAATTTGCGTTTATTGATTAATAACGAACAGTGTTGACACCAGGTGTTCTGGAAAGGTGAGCGTATCCTGCTCCGTCGGTAACAATCGTCACCTTATGTTACTCACTCATACAATCTCTTGATATAAGGGGGCGGTCGGGTAGCTTGTGGTTAAAGCGTTCGCTCGTCACGCCGAAGACCCGGGTTCGATTCCCGACATGGGTACAATGTGTGAAGCCCATTTCTGGTGTCCCCCGCCGTGATATTGCTGGAATATTGCTAAAAGCGGCGTAAAACCATACTCACTCACTCACTCTTGATATAAAATCGGCCACATTTTCACACGAAAGGAAGGACACATGATGAATGTTTCACAACTTTCACCCCCAGTCGTTACAGTCTGTCCTCCTCCACTGCCTTGAAGAGGCATCCAGGCAGAACTTTGTGTCAATCGGCTTCCCTGTCCTTGGCACTGGCTACGTTGAATATCCAGCAGAGAAGTCCGCAAAGCTGATGCTGACGGCCCTGGTGAGCTTCTTGAACGCCAACCCGGACTCCACGCTCCAGACGGTCTTCATCGTTGTCCATCCCAAAGATGCCACAATCAGAAAGGTGGGTTTAGCTTCATCGTTGTCGGTCCTAAAGATGCCACTCTCAGAAAGGTGTGTTTAGTGTCATCGTTGTCGGCCCTACAGACGCCACTCTCAGAAACATGACCTAGTCCTTTATCGTTGTCCATCCTAATGATACCACAATCAGAAAGGTGGGTTTAGTTTCGTCGTTGTCGGTTCGAAAGATGCCACTCTCAGAAAGGTGAATTAGTCCTTCATCTCTGTTGATCGTAAAGATGTCACAATCAGAAAAATGAGTTTAGTTTCATCGTTGTCGGTCTTGAAGATGTCACTCTCAGAAAGGTGAGTTAATCCTTCATCGTTGTCCATCCCAAAGATGCCACTATCAGAAAGGTGAGTTAGTCCTTCATCGTTGTCTATCCCAAAGATGCCACTATGAGAAAGGTGAGTTCAACTTAATTGTTGTCGGTCCAAAAGTTGCCACTATCAGAAAGGTGAGTTTAGCTTCATTGTTATCGGTCCTAAAGATGCCACTGTCAGAAAGGTGAGTTTAGCTTCATTGTTGTCGGTCCCAAAGATATCACTGTCAGAAAGGTGAGTTTAGCTTCATTGTTCTCGGTCCTAAAGATGTCCCTCTGAGAAAGGTGAGTTTAGTTTCATCGTTGTCTGTCCTAAAGATGCCACTGTCAGAAAGGTGAGTTCAGCTTCATCGTTTTCGGTCCTAAAGATGCCACTATCAGAAAGGTGAGTTTAGTTTCATCGTTGTCCATCTAATGATACCACAATCAGAAAGGTGGGTTTAGCTTCATCGTTGTCGGTCCTAAAGATGGCACTATGAGGAAGGTGAGTTTAGCTTCATTGTCGTCAGTCCTAAAGATGTCACTATCAGAAAGGTGAGATTAGCTTCATCGTTGTCGGTCCTAAAGATGTCACTATCAGAAAGGTGAGATTAGCTTCATCGTTCTTAGTCCTAAAGATGTCACTATGAGGAAGGTGAGTTTAACTTCATCGTTTTCGGTCCTTAAGATGCCACTATGAGGAAGATGAGTTTAGTTTCATCGTTGTCGGTCCTCAAGATGCCACTATCAGACAGGTGAGATTAGCTTCATCGTTCTTAGTCCTAAAGATGGCACTATGAGGAAGGTGAGTTTAGCTTCATCGTTTTCGGTCCTAAAGATGCCACTATCAGGAAGTTGAGTTTAGCTTTATCGTTTTCGGTCCTAAAGATACCACTATCAGGAAGGTGAGTTTAGCTTCATCGTTTTCGGTCCTAAAGATGTCACTATCAGAAAGGTGAGTTTAGCTTCAGCGTTTTTGGTCCTAAAGATGCCACTTTTACAAACGTGAGTAAGCCTTTCATCGCTGTTCATCCTAACGATACCGTTATTAATAGGTGAATATGTCTATGTGTTTGTCCATCTTAAAGATACCACAATCAAAGATGAAAACTTCTTGCATCATTGTCCCTCCTGAATGTGACTTTGTCTTTGACATTGTTGTATCTTCCTCAAGTATCATACTGATTAACCATTAATACTGACAAAACATTATTAGAAATGCCTCTTACAATGAGACCTTTAGACATAACAGCTAATGATGAACATTTTTTTTCAAGGTATTGGAATCACAGGTGTCACACGGGATGGAAATAATGAAAGCTGTCTCGTCTGTTGTCATAGCAGGTGAGATTTAAGAGCTGCCTACAAACATGAATGAGTGAGTGAGTGAGCTTGATGTCATGCTGCTTTCAACTCACAGCAGGTATATTACGGCATGTCTGCTCGATAAAGAAGGAAAGCCTACGATGCAGGTTATGGATGTTTAACATTCTGGTGAAACCCAGGGGTATGGATCTGACATGTGTGTAGAAACACACTCATTGGTTTCTGATACGGCGAACTGGGCCAGCCCTGACCATTCACAAGCCTGAGTCACCACCCTACACTCAGGCAGTGTTGATGCATCTGATCAAATATAAGTTTATAATTTTATGTGTCATGTAGAATAACATGACGAAGAAGATTATGAGATTATATATCCCCTATGTAATATGTTGTATGTGATTTAAGTCATAAAACACAATAAAAACATATGTGACTTGTGTCGAGATCAAAGTAAAGGACAAAAAAATATTTTGACGGATACCATTTAGTTATCGCTGTCCAACTGTTTATTTCAGATGGCTCCCAGGTGGAGCTTGGCCCCCACACCCACGTGGTGTCAGGGCAGCTCGTGCAGGAGAAGGTGAGGACACAGGGGCAGTTGATCACTGGGATAGAAATTCTTGAAGTAAGTGAGGGAGGAAATGAAGGTTGTTTTAAGCCGCAGCCTATTTTACTACCGGTCGAGACTGGGCCAGAACGACGTCGACAGACACGTGGACAAACAGTCAGACAGGTCACTTTGAAACCACCGGTTCCTCCCCTTAGACTGTCATTAAGGATATATAGAGGCCTTTTTTTCCAACCAAATTCCGAAAGGGAGCTAAGCATTTTGGGGATCTTTTTTGTCACCGAAACCTCATAGTGAGACAATCGTGGGGTGCTGGGGACGTATGCTGGCCTCGAACCCCGAGACGAAAATGAATAAACATTTTTTATAACAATTTGTGGACTATCATTGAAACATCACTGAGTTAAAGTAACAGATGATTGAAGCTTTGCCTTTTTTGGAATGTTTACTTTAATTTCAATACAAGCCGTTGTTTTAAACGTCTTTATAGGATTTGTTCCACGAGTCGTTTTACGTCGCCGGAGAGAGGGAAGCTCTGCTGGGAACACAAGTGATGTACCGGAAGCTCACCCCCGACAATGTCAAGGCCATGACCCCTGAAGACTATCACTACAGGACGGTTGAGGCCCAGTTCTACAAGCGCATGCTGCACGACCCGGAAAACAAGTCAGTAGATGCCAGCCTAAAATTTGAAGAAAAAATGATATATCATTGTCCACTTTATCCGAATTCATACATGTTATATACATACCCTAGATGTGTCATCATTGGCACAAACCTTTGGATAAATGACAGTGTATATTAGCATACGTTTTAAATGGAACTTTTTCACATTTCACAGATATGAGGTGACAGCTGTTGAATACGTGATAAACCCGGCACTGTGTACAAACTTCAGGTACATCTACAATGTCTGTCTGTCTGTCTACATTTACTCTTCATTTACTTTCTGTTTACATACTGACTATCTACAGTGAAATCTATTTGGTCCTGATCCCGCTACTACCTGTGTCATTTGGAGCTGTACGGTCCAGGTCCACTGTATTAACCATTTCTGTCTCTGTCTATACTTATCTACTCAACTCACCCATTAACTCACCCATCTACTCACCCTCACTCACTCATCTACTCACCCGCACTCACTCATCTACTCACCCTCACTCACTCATCTACTCACCCTCACTCACTCACCCACTCACCGTCATTCACCCATCTGGATCGCCACCAGGTTAGTGGTTCGTTCCCCGTCCCCTTCAAACCAAAAGGAGCGCTACACATTAACGGGATAAAACACGGACTGGTCGTCTCGGAGTCAGGATACTGTGTCTGAGAGGAGAACTCATGTTAAGCTTCGGCATGTTACTCAGTTGGCTAGCATTAAAGAACGTCCTGACCAGTACAATCACACGTGCACATATACCGTTTTGAATAATCTTGAACGCGACGTTACATCCAATTTCACCTCACCTCATCACCATCACGCATTTTTTGGTTTGTCAGCACCATATCCGTGCTCGTGGGTTTCACCGAAGTGGTAAACGTCTGAGACCTGCATCACTTCGGGCTTTCCTCCCACATTAAGCTGACACGCCGTGATATAACTGGAATACTGATAAAAGCGGTGTTAAACCCAACTCACTCACTCACTCTACTCCCCTCACTCACATATCAACACACCTTTCGCTCCTCATGCCAATTTGATTCCCCACATGGGTACAATGGGTGAAACACATTTCTGGTGTTACCCGCCGTGATATTGCTGGAATATTGCTAATGGCGGCGTAAAACAATATTCACTCGCTGGCTTGTATGTATGCAGGAAGGCCCAGGAGAGGATGGGAGAGACCCAGGCAGGGTACGAGATCCCAGTGCTGGCGTTCCATGGCACCAAGGATACCAACATCAGAAGCATCTGCGAAGAGGGATTCCGTCAACCAGGTATGGACTTCGTTGGGATATTCTTTAGAAGCTCAGTAATACTATTCCTTTATAAGGACTGGCAGCAAGTGAATGGGTCTGTTATGGTATAGTTAAATGTTAATGGTAGTGATGTTCTCGACAACTGCGGCTTTTGTGCGTTGGGGAGGCCTAGTAAGGAATGAACGGGCAGTTCAGGTCGATCACAAACGTCTCCATTAATTTTTGTTCATACTTGTGCAAAGTCCATTATATTACAGATCCCCCTGATACTGACTGACGGATCATTCGATTGACTGGGCTATTTTATCTCAGTAATCATCGGTTGATATCAGGTCTTATTGTGGAGGTTAGCGTCTTCTATGGATGTCAAATAAATGTTTGTCGTCCTTCTGTTTCTGTTAATGAATTGTCAAAATGCAATATATTACAGATCACCCTGAATTTGAGGAAAACACTGATGTAGGCTGGTACGGGAACGGAATCTACTTCAGCGAGTTCCCCTCCTACTCCTCCCAGTACGTGGAGGGTGAGCAGATGCTGCTGCTGTGTAAAGTCCTCCAGGGCAGGGTAGGTTCACAGGGAGATGCCTTCATATTCCCAGACACAGAGTCCCCTCCTACTCCCCCAAGACACAGAGAGATCCACCCCTATTTCCTCCTACACATAGAGGACCCGTGAAGATTCCGGGGTAGAATAGGTCTTCAGCAACCCATGCTTGCCGTAAAAGGCGACTAACGGGATCGGGTGGTCAGGCTCGCTGACTTGGTTGATACATGTCATCGGTCCCAATTGCGTGGATCGATGCTCATGATATTAATCACTGGATTGTCTGGTCCAGACTCGATTATTTACAGACCGCCGTCATATAGCTGGAATATTGCGACGTTAAACAACAAACCAACCAACCAACCAACCTACACATTGAGAATTCACGTCAAAAACAAAGGGAGTTCCTGCATCCTCTTCCTTCCTACCCTTCTAACACTCAGTGAAATGTCGTGAATGTATGCGAGGTGTCATATAGATGTCGGGTCAGTATTTGATTCTGTTGCACGTTGTGTCGATTCAGGTATTCAAGTGTTCGGCTCAGAAGCTTGGAGCTGGAAAAGAACCTGGATATGACTCCCATGTAGACCCACATGGTCTGGAGATCGTCATCTACGACCAAGACTGCATCCTCCCCTGCTACATCGTCCACTACATTCAGATTGCCAGTATCCATGTCGAGCTATCAGACTAGGCAACATCAGTTTCCAGACTAGGACTTGAACGGCCACTAAAGCTGACGAGGACATCAAGAGGTGTCCAAGATGGTTGATACTGACCAAATATGAGACCGTATACCGTCAGTAACAGCCATCTTGGATTTTACAACACCCACCTCACATATTTTACATGGAAATTCTGGTACCGAAATTCGTTATTTGACACTGTTTTGTGTATTACTATCATGAATTGTGATGTGCAAGGACAATCTGTTTTTAGATCACGTTCGTGACTTTATTGATAAAGATTATAGTTAACAAGGTTGGGCCTCTAAGTTTTGAAGAGTGGTCTCCCTTTGACCCTTAATGTCAACGTACGGTTGTAAGTGTCAAGTTTTCATTTTGACATGACACGTGCGATATGGATACCAGAGAGTGTAAACTTTTCAGCATAATAAATTCGTTATTTATAAACTGACGACTTGCCCAAAAGTATTCTGCTAACTCAATATGACACCGTATACGGCAACTAAAGACACCATAACTTATAACCTTTTTTGGAATATTAAGCACGTATAGCAACAGTGTATATAATTTGCCATGCAAAATTGATTGAATACTATAGGTTTTATGTTAGTTAACGAGTGTTTTGGTGTGTAAATGTTGCATTGTAGTGGAAATCGATATCTCAGGTATGGCAGGTCCGCATTGGGCACGTTCAGGTCGTGAATGTAGCGGAGGACGACACCTTCACGGGCATGCATTGAATCTGCTGCAGTCAGAGGTAAACGTGTCTCCTCTAGTGTGATTAGGTGTGTGTGGACAGCGTGACACGGGTTACCCATGTAGGACTGACGTGTCTCCTCCAGTGTGATTAGGTGTGTGTGGACAGTGTGACACGGGTTACCCATGTAGGATTGACGTGTCTCCTCCAGTGTGATTAGGTGTGTGTGGACAGTGTGACACGGGTTACTCATGTAGGACTGACGTGTCTCCTCCAGTGTGATTAGGTTTGTTTAACACGGGTTACCCATGTAGGACTGACGTGTCTCCCCCAGTGTGATTAGGTGTGTGTGGACAGTTTAACACGGGTTACCCATGTAGGATTGACGTGTCTCCTACAGTGTGATTAGGTGTGTGTGGACAGTGTGACACGGGTTACTCATGTAGAACTGACGTGTCTCCTCCAGTGTGATTAGGTGTGTGTGGACAGTTTAACACGGGTTACTAATATAGGACAAACGTATCCATTCAGTGCACGGATCTGTGTTCGTCTTGGGTGTCACACTCTCACAATAAACACTTTCACACAATAGTCCGTGTTTGTCCCCTTCTTGACACTAATGGTATCGTCACTGTGTGAGAGTGATGTATAAAAATATAGCGGCCAGAAATATTTCGATAATCATAATATATAGAGACAAAATCCTTTCTATATCCAATAGAAATCTCTGCATAAAGTAGAGTCGGTTGTACAATTCCGATTATAACATGAGCATGTGTTTATGAATCACTATTAAATAGTAATGATACCAGGTGTTCGCGAAAAGGTGACCGTATCCTGCCCCACCGGTGGCACCTGTCACAAACACATGCAAAGGCAAGTCAACCATGAGCATGTGTTTATGAATCACTATCAGATAGTGTCAGGGTCACAGATAATTATGTTTTGTTAGTTGGATGTTAGCACATTAAATAGAGGCATTATGGTACGGTTAATGAGTATATAAGGCTTGGGTTGGTGTTAGATACTGTCAGGTAATACCATATGGGAACAGGTTAGAATCAGGGAAGCGTGACTGGGTACGGCTGATATCTGGGGAGGTATAAAAATAGGGAGGTCAGAGCTTGGGTAATGGGGTTCAGATTGAATAGCAGGGCAGGGAAGTAATTTGCACAGTCAGCCAGAATCAACATTTTACTGACACAAGGTTCCGGAAATGGTCTAAGTCTTTGATGTATCAGTTTCATGTATGGTTTTTGATACAGAGGATTGTCATGTATTGTTTGTGTAAGATCTAGTTGCACGCATGTATTTTAATAAGTAGCCACTTACCAGAATTGAAAGTACAGATATAGTTCCCCTCAGTGAAATCGTAATTGTTGTATGTATTGCTGGTGCCAGTGTGTGTAGGAACCTTAAGTAGAGAAATGTAATGAGTTTAGATAAAGGCCTCACGTTATTTGGTAAGGAATTGACACGCATCTTGAGTAGCTGTTGTCAGATATCCTTTGTTGTAGGGTCGCGGAACTTGGTTTATACCTCTTATATTGGTATAACAATAGGGAGGTCAGTGGGGTAATGGGGGCCAGTTTGAAAAACTGGTAAAAGTTTTGCCGCTTATATTTTGCGGGAGGATGCCTTCTCTCAATATATCCCGGGTTAATAATGCTATTTTTTGAGGGACTAAGTTTTGTTTTGTTTGTTTATTTGTTGTTTAACGCCGCATTCAGCAATATTCCAGTTACATGACGGCCGTCTGTAAATAATCGAGTCTGGACCAGACAATCCAGTGATAATCATCATGAGCATCGATCCACGCAATTGGGACACGATGACATGCATCAACCAAGTCAGCGAGCCTGACCACCCGATCCCGTTTGTCGCCTTTTACGGCAAGCATGGGCTGCTGAAGACCTATTCCACCCGGATCTTCACGGGCCAAAATGATATGAGGGGAAATGGACTTGTTTGGGTTCACGTGTGATCAAAGGATCAGCTATCATCAAAATGACAGTTACAAACACACCAACATCTGCTTCACAATTTGGACTACTGAATGATGGTGCACAAACACATGTGTAGTTCGATTCAGAGTCATTTATCTTCCAATTGGAACCAGCTTGCTCCATAAAATCTGCCCGAGAAGTTGTTACTGGCTGCACGTGTTACTTATCTATGAACACCTGATGTCATCACTATTTTCTGCGATCCATTCATTTTTTCCACTATTGTGCCTATTACGACCAAAGAAATATTTTTTTGGCAAGTAATCGAGGATTCTCTGGCGTTTACGTTTCATAAAGTAGACGCGACTTCTTTCTTTACTATGAAGGTGACGTTTCGGTAAAGATCCTTATACCGTTGTCAAGCAAGGCTGAATAATGAGCATGGTACAGAATATATATGGTATGTGGAGGATTAACAGTAACAACAATTGCATACATCAGAGAGATTAACGTGAGTCGGTTTACCTAAACTTTTATGTTTAAATTTTCCAATTTGTGAACATTTGTATGGTCACGTGCCATCAAACTCTCGCATTCTGCAAGAATAAAGAAGTATTTGGCTCTCAAGCAATGATCATTACAAGTTTCAGTTTTCACTGCAGATGAAATTCAAATAACCAGAATTCAAAATATCTAAACAACGGAACATATAATATTATGTTGAGCCCTATTACCAATTAAACATAAACCAAAGTTTATCAAGAAAATCAACACTGACATTGAGATTATAAGTATACTGAACCGCAAAAGAAACGTCACCACAAGTAACATTGCATGAAAAGTTGTCTTTTAAATATCAGGGTACTTTTTGTCAATGTTTCTAAAATTTAACATTGCCTTCTCTGGAAAAATGAAATTTGATGATAACAAAAGCAGATGACAATAAAATCGATCGCCCAAACGCATCACGGCAACAGCCATGGTAACCCGATGCACGTGCTACCACATGCCAAGATTGACAAGAAATCAGCGACACCAAGCACATGGACGATTGCAAGCTGGACAAACCGCCCGGCAAGTAGCCAATGTATTTAAAGTCCACGTAAGGACCATATACAGGCTCCAGCAACGGTACCAGATCACCAACACTACAGATGACCGACCACGTAGTGGAAGACCAAGGGTCACCACCCGACGTCAGGATCGTCAGATTATGCATCTTTAAGATCGCTTTGTTACCGCTGCGGAAACTGCTCGACAAACCATGGGGACACACCAGTGACACATTAGTGCGGACATCTTGCGTCGACGATTGACGAGCAGACACCCCCACTGTCACAGGCCACATCTAGGACCAATTCTGACACCACGTCATCGCCGGGACCGTCTTCAGTGGGCAACATAGCAGAGTCCTCTTCTCAACGAGAGCAGATGGCACAGAGAGAGAGAGAGAGAGAGAGAGAGAGAGAGAGGGAGAGGGAGAGAGAGAGAGAGAGAGAGAGAGAGAGAGAGAGAGAGAGCATCATGGTGTGGGGTGGAATTGTTCTTGCACAGAGGGTCGACCCTGTGGTCTTCCAGAAAAAAACGGTCCAGGGAGAGGCAATGGTGTCACAGCAGGTCGGTACATTGATCAAGTCTTGAGACCACACGCCATACCTGATTTGGCACGTCGCCGCAACCACGAGTTTCAGCATGATAACGCTCGTTTCCACACTGTGTGAGCAACAAGAGACTTCCTGCAGCAGAATGGCATCAGAGTCATGAAATGGCCTGCCCTCAGTCCCAATTTAAATCCCATTGCGCACCTGTGGGACGAGATTCAAAGACGGCTGAATGACGTCCGACCAAGGCCGACAACTGCAGCTGAACTGCGTCAGGCGTTTCTCAGGGTGAGGGCTCAAGTGCCTATGGCCTTCATCAACCGCCTCATCCATCCTTGTATCGACGTGGCACGGCAGTCATCATGTGGCGGACACACGAGACACTGACTTGTGATGCCATTTTCCCAGAGAAATACTTCACTTTAAGGACATTTGACAATTTGTCAACCTTGATGATCAGTTTTGCCAAGTTTCATCTTTTAATATGTCTCAAAGTATGTTTACAGTGTTTGGACAAATAAGGTTTCTCATATATCTATCCGTGGTGACGTTTCTTTTGCGGTTTAGTATATCATTATTATTGAAACAATATATTCCAATATACTTCAACGAAAGTAGTATATTTTCTAAAAATTTCATATGGGTCACAGATCGACTTAGGACAACAAACACACGTGGTAGCCGGACAACTAGTTGAGGGAAGGTGAGATGGTGTCAGTACTTTAGTGTTAGGGACACGGGTGGTCCAAGTCGCTGCGAAGAATTGTTTCCCATATTCACCCCGATTATGCTTCTATGCTTGTCAGCACCATAGCCTGCTGACGGGTTTCACCAAAGTTGTAAATGTCTCAGCCCTGCATCACTTCGTGCTTTCCTCTCACATCAAGCTGACACGATGGGGTGTGTGTGGAAACCTTCACCCTCAATAAAACAAATGGATATGATCTTGGTATCATGCCATGAGTTTATGTGGGGTTGTGGTTCTTTTCGCTGTCGTCACTGATTCTCAGTGGCCAATGGATGCAATATTCATCACTATATCGGCAGACCCTCGAGACTGATTATTCTCTGGGCTGACGTTGTATATTTACAAACAGTATAAAATGTGTGAACTTGTGTACAGACCAATAAGAGTGACATCGGAGAAATGCAAGCGCAACTCACCCTTCAATCTGCATCCATGACATGATGACACATACTTTCTTCAAAATCGATTTAGAAAAGTGGGGAAAGGTTAGTAATTTGTAATTAAGTAATTCAATAACAATGTTAACCATAGTGACATCTCACCTTCTTTGTGTCAAATCCAAACTGCCAACTGTCAACCAAAGTTGATTTTACAGTAATATTGTGTTCTTCCAGTGTGGTTACATAGGTGATTATGTTTACAATGTCTGAATGTCTGAATACTTGACCACGCAGTAGAGACAATACCCAATGGCATCAGCTATCAAACGTTGTCTTCGTCTTGTACTATATATTCAATGAGTCGTTAAATGTTGCTGGAGAGAGAGACACAATGAAAGGAACACAGGTAAAATATTTGAAGCTGACGCCCGCGACTGTTCGGCCGATGTCAGCAAGGGACTATCACTACAAGACAGCTGAGTCTCAGCTTTACAAGTGTATGCTGTACGACCCCGAGAACAAGTGGTTGGACATTTAATCATCTCTGTTTGTTGTTTAACACCGCACTAATCATTCAAGCTATTGGTGGGTTGCGGTGGCCACATGAACGTGAAAAACATTACTCCTGGAAACCTATGCCTTTTCGCTGAAGCCCAACCAAAGAACACATGTACATCTCCAAGATCTGAAACTATGCCACCAACCTAGCAACTGAGTAAGACAAAACCTCACTTAAAAAAATATAGGTGCACTAAACGGTCATTTGCGCTACATTGGCGATATTGCGTAGATTTACACATCGGTTTTTACCCTTTGCCCTCATAACGCATTTGCAGGACTTTTGATAAACAAGCTCTATCAGCAGCATATTGGCATTGACCCAATTGTTTGACTCATGAATCCATGTCATCGTTAATTGAGGTTGGCTGGAAGATTGATGATTTCCACCTACGTGAAACAAGACGGACGAAACATTTAACAAGGTGCAGTGATGTATATAAACAAACTCTTTTCCTAGAGCATTACGCTACCTTGGGATATTATTGCTTCAATGTACAAGCCAATTAAACAATTTTTAAAACAATGGGGAAACAATCCCATCAATGTCAGCCTGCCTAGACATGATATTCATATCATAATGGTTGCGAGATATTCGTTCATTATACACTGAAGGGCTCTTTTTACGGTATTCATAATTCAAGGCAGTGCATTTCATTTTTAAAATTTAAAATCACGTTAGTACAAGTACACTTTGTTTTAATTATGGTATCCTTACACCTACAGCACGCACGCACGCACGCACGCACACCTCCTTCCAAATAGGTAGATGATCCATTTTACTTTCCTTTGTATCCAACTTTCTATGACATGGCTCTTTGGCTGAAATAAATAGCCCGCAAGGTGGCGGTGTTTCAGTTTCGAACAATGACTGACAATGTAAACACAACCGAGTGTCGGGAGAGGTTTTTTGAAAACCATTAGGGAACCAGATCACCTTTGACCGTCAAACTTCGTATCAACTTGAATGACAAACCATGGATACAATAAATGGCTCCATATCTAGATATAAGTCAATACATCTTCTGTAGTTTTATCATAAAAAATCGAATCGATCGTGTTTGGCGTCTGCATCAATCACAGTGGGCGGAGCTTAATTACGTTAGCGCTATAAATAGCAAAGCACATGGTCATGTGTACATGTGACACATTTAATGCATTTGTGGTCAAAGTGTATTGTGTTGTATATTTTTACGGCAGAACATCAGTTTCGGTTAATGTAACAGTAACGATACTTAAATACGAAATTGACGACGCGATTCTTTCAGTTCTATCCGAAAATTACAGATACTTGTTTAGTTTTGGTCATTTGCATTCAACAGTTAGATTTGTGCCACACAATAATCAGTTTATATTCATAAAACGTAAATTATTACAGATATTTCAACTAGTGTTTAGGAAGGGGCCTAACTTGAAGCACCAGAAGTTACGCCAATATTCCTCAACTTGACTACAATAGATGAATATGTCACGTGTATCAAAATAACAATGCACATAAGCAACTGGTGCGGTGTTTCAGTTTCGAACAATGACTGACAATGTAAACACAACCGAGTGTCGGGAGAGGTTTTTTGAAAACCATTAGGGAACCAGATCACCTTTGACCGTCAAACTTCGTATCAACTTGAATGACAAACCATGGATACAATAAATGGCTCCATATCTAGATATAAGTCAATACATCTTCTGTAGTTTTATCATAAAAAATCGAATCGATCGTGTTTGGCGTCTGCATCAATCACAGTGGGCGGAGCTTAATTACGTTAGCGCTATAAATAGCAAAGCACATGGTCATGTGTACATGTGACACATTTAATGCATTTGTGGTCAAAGTGTATTGTGTTGTATATTTTTACGGCAGAACATCAGTTTCGGTTAATGTAACAGTAACGATACTTAAATACGAAATTGACGACGCGATTCTTTCAGTTCTATCCGAAAATTACAGATACTTGTTTAGTTTTGGTCATTTGCATTCAACAGTTAGATTTGTGCCACACAATAATCAGTTTATATTCATAAAACGTAAATTATTACAGATATTTCAACTAGTGTTTAGGAAGGGGCCTAACTTGAAGCACCAGAAGTTACGCCAATATTCTTCAACTTGACTACAATAGATGAATATGTCACGTGTATCAAAATAACAATGCACATAAGCAACTGGTAAATAAGTAACGAAATATATTTGATGATTTGACCTATAGAAGGCGTATCCAGATAATATTGTACTTACGATAAACGAAAACTCCAATACACATATTCCAAGACAACTTTAATTATGAACTTCCTTTACTTTCACAGAATTTTCACACACAAAACTGAGTTTGATCATTAGATCCACACTTGTCCCATGTATTTTTGTTCGGGGTATTTGGATACACTTAGCGCACAAGTTTTAAAATACAATCTGGGATCCCTTTCCCGTTTTGTCCACACCAATCCTTCATCTGCTCAGAGACCATATAATATTATATGGTCTCTGATCTGCTGCAACGTTTAATTCCGTTTCTTCAAGTCCAAGTATCTACGATCTCTCCAAACACTTCGTCCAGAAGCAATGTGCTCGAATCGACGAATTTCTGCAACATGCTGGCCGCACCATTCCTTAACTGCGATTGCCTGTGCCGTGTCACGCATGGTTGATAAAAGAAGTGCGAACATACATATTCGGCTTCATCTGGTTCCACAATGAAATCTAGCTGTGACACTGATTCACTAATCCCAAGAATCGTCACTGAATTTATCAAAGTTTCTGTTGCCCTTACAAGGGCGGGAAGAGAGGCGCCATCTTGTCGATTCGAGTTGTGAATCGGAATGATGTCATCTTGAACTGGAACTTTCTCCACGATAAAGTCACCAATGTCATAATCGAAATGACATAAGGCTCCCTGATTATCTCGAACAATTCTTCGTCAAAGTAGGCTTCACATGAAAATCTTCTGTTGCTCATATTGAAGACAAGCGAAATTGCAAAGATCTTCACAGTTGTAAGCAGCAACTCGATGCGCTCATGGGGCATGGTTGCTAGGAGATCGCGTGGTCAGAAATGCGAAAATAAAAAGTTTTAGAAAGTAATAAAAGAAATACCCAGTGCAATGAAAAAGTACCATCTACGGGATATTTTTTAATTATAATATTCACGAAAAAAATAATATTTTCTAAAAATGCAAAATAATTTATTAATTTATCCCAAGGTCGTAACCCTGATCACATGGTGGAAGAAATCTTTGCGATGACGCCATGAATGAGGTCGTGTGTATTACATTGTTGAATTCAACTGCCAAGGAAGATTTGTTGAGGCACTGACATTATGACAGATGCTCGTAATGGATGGAGAGAAAAATGTATCTGAGAGAAACATTGTTGCTTTGAGCTTCGAGACAAAACACGACTGCCAAAGTAGCAAGCGACCTGAATGTAAGCTTGATGAAAGTAATGATGAAACCCATTTTCACGCACATGACAGAACTAATGTGAACAAATATTTATCTGAACATCGTTTCGAAGTCTGTGAGGCTGTCCGTATATGAATATTTTTATCTCCATTCCGACGTGAAATAATATAATGTCTTCGTGTCTCAATTTTGCTGCGGCAGTGGAAAATTGCCCACCGATCTAATAAAAGAAATATTTCTACATCTACAACTGCACCGTCATAAAACCAGGTCAACTTTATCTTTGTTCCGTTGTTTATTAAAAATTCGTTTCCGAAGCAAAGCGAATCGATCTACATCATAAATTAATTCATAGACTTGATTCTAGTATCAAGTGTTTTTTTAAAATGTCATAACATTACTTACACAATTATGAAAAGGCATTTTTTGATAAGTCATATATTTTATTTCGTCCGCCCGCTCTCTGATTAGTTGAGGCTTGAGGGGAGAAACACATACAAACAATATAGATGGCCTTATGCAAATGACACTTGGCATGCCAATCAAAAGGGATCTGGGTCACTGGGACCCGCCAAGTTTCACGGATCGAGTTACTTCGGCATGAGGAGCTTCATCGGACAAGTGAGACTTTGTCAAAATACATTGCTACTGGGCAATGAAAAAACGACAAGAAACTACTTTGATCAATTGAAAATATTTTTGACCAGGTTTTTTTACACGATCGTTGTCATCCAGATGAGGCAAGACGAACACAACGAAGAAAAACATTGTTGAAATCACCGATTGCCGTATATATTGTGAGAAATGCTATTTATAAACTGCAGATATACCGTACACCACAGGATAACGATTGGTGCCCCAACACATATTATGTTTCTTGTTCATTTACACTGCTCATATGCATTACGACAAACATATTTCGTTCTAGTCTAGAAATCTAGAACTATAATTTGTGTGTTGGATAAATCGTGGACATTCACACGGTATCATTTTATGAAGATGTGAATACGACATGGCAGGTAAGTTTTGAAACCAAAGATGAACGCGTTTGTTGAAAAGTCTTGGAATCGTTTGGTAGATATTTATATTACCATTAAAACTTACGTCCTTGTTGTCAAACGGCCCACGTGGGTGGGTGTTTACATGACGTCACCCGTTTACGCATTAACCAATGAAATCTATGTGTTTATGATGACGTCATATTGACCTGTCAGATCACTTGTATAAGCTCCGCCCACTAGAGTGCGGTAGTTACTACCGCAGATGGGGCTTTAAAGTGTAACACGCTCACTGTATCTATTTGTCCACTCAAGTGTTGGAGCGAATTAGGGGTATTGTTACCTGGATTTGATATATGTGGGCACATACCTGCACTGTTACCCTTGTTCCACGCCATTACACAATGACGTCAGAGGATGTATTACGGGTATATATAAATATCACAGTTAAAGAGAAAGTAGGATTTTAGTGAATACAACTTTGAGAAGAAAGAGAGGGCGGCCATTTTGTTGCAAAGAATGACAGCAGTGTGAAACATAGTTCAGCATACAACAGTTTATCATCGCCAGTAGGTAAGATCATTGTTTTATTTTGACTATGTGGACTCGTTATTCACGTATGGGTTCCGAGAAAACAATGTGCCTGTGTTATAAGATGTGTGAACCATATCATTGGATCCTACTTAAAGTGTCTCTCACATCTGAGGTAATTTCTTTTGATTCAAGATCACTTGGTATTTGACGTCGTAAAAAACAATTAAAAATTGTGTGATGTCGATAACTTAAAACGTATGAGGACATGTTTTCAATCATAAATTACATTTTATGAATAAAACTATATATCTTTTACACATGACCCCGTGACATGATATTAGTTTTAGCATTTGACTAATGTTGCTGATTTCCTATTTTCGTTTTGCCACGCTCAAGCCGGAAGTCATAAATCGATCGTGTAATATCGGAAACAGCCGAAATGCATGTTTGAAAGCCTGAGTCGGCGATTTTGTGTGCCCAAAGGAGACAACAAATATGGAATTAACCAACACGTTTTGTCTTTCTACATAGTGTTACGTGTCGATTCCCAAATGTCTACCCCGAAATCTGTACGTAAAATAACCTAGTGTGAAACCAACAAACAACCAACAAGTCGTATACTGATGATAGCGAAAGGGGCGTTCTGCCCCAGGTGCCCAGGTTCAACGCTAAAAATAGCTCGCCAGCTATCACCTGTGTAAACACTTGATTCTGAATGACTTAAAGCCCCATCTGCGGTAGTAACTACCGCACTCTAGTGGGTGGGGGTTATACAAGTGATCTGACAGGTCAATATGACGTCATGATAACACATACATTTCATTGGTTAATGCGTAAACGGGTGACGTCATGTAAACACCCACCCACGTGGGTCGTTTGACAACAAGGACGTAAGTTTTAATGGTAATATAAATATCTACCAAACGATTCCAAGACTTTTCAACACACGCGTACGTCTTTGGTTTCAAAACCTACCTGCCATGTCGTCTTCACATCTTCATAAAATGATACAGTGGAATATCCACGATTTATCCAACACAGTCCAACACAAATTATATTTCTATAGATCTCTGGACGAGAACGAAATACGTTTGTCGTGATGCATATGAGCAGTGTAAATGAACAAGAAACATAATATGTGTTGGGGCACCAATCGTTATCCTGTGATGTACGGTATATCTGCAGTTTATAAATAGCATTTCTCACAATATATACGGCAATCGGTGATTTCAACAATGTTTTTCTTCGTTGTGTTCATCTTGCCTCATCTGGAATCTGGATGACAACGATCGTGTAGAAAACATATTTTCAAGTGATAAAAGTAGTTTTTTGTCGTTTCCGTGACATTCTTTCATTGCCAAGTAGATCTAGCAATGTATTTTGGCAAAGTCACACTTGTCCGATAAAGCCCTTATGCTGAAGTAACTCGATCCGTGAAACTTGGCGGGTCCCAGTGACCCACATCCCTGTTGATTGGCATGCCAAGTGTCATTTGCATAAGGCCATCCATATTGTTTGTATGTGTTTCTCTCCTCAAGCCTAAACTAACCAGAGAGCGGGCGGACGAAATAAAATATATTACTTATAAAAAAATCTCTTTCAATAATTGTGTAAGTTATTTTATGACATTTAAAAAAAGTGTTTAACACTTGGTACTAGAATCTAGTCTATGAATTAAGTTATGATGTAGATCGATTCCCTTTGCTTCGGAAACGAATTTTTAATAAACAACGGAACAAAGATAAAGTTGACCTGGTTCTTTTATGACGGTGCAATGGTAAATCTAGTAGTATTTCTTTTATTAGATCGGTGCGCAATTTTCCACAGCGTCAGCAAAATTGAGACACGAAGACATATTATTTCACGTCGGGATGGAGATATAAATAATAAAATACGGACAGCCTCACAGACTTCGAAACGATGTTCAGATAAATATTAGTTCACATTAATTCTGTCATGTGAAAATGGGTTTTAACATTATTTTCATCAAGCTTACATTCAGGTCGCTGGCTACTTCGGCATTAACACATGTATATGTCTCGAAGCTCAAAGCAACAATGTTTCTCTCAGATACATTTTTCTCTCCATTCATGACGAACATCTGTCAAAATTTCAATGCCTCAACAATCTTCCTGGGCAGTTGAATTCAACGATGTAATACACACGGCCTCATTCACGGCGTCATCGCAAAAATTCCTTCCAAATACCCACCACGTGTTCAGGGTTACGACCTTTGGATAAATTAATAAATTAATTTGCATTTTTAGAAAAGATTTTTTTTCGTGAATATTATTATTAAAAACTATCCTGTACATGGTACTTTTGGATTGCACTGCGTATTTCTTTTATTACTTTCTAAAAAAAATTGTTTTCCCCTTTCTGACCACGCGATCTCCTAGCAACCACGCCCCATGAGCGCATCGAGTTGCTGCTTACAACTGTCAAGAACTTTGCAATTTCGCTTGTTTTCAATATGAGCAACAAAACATTTTCATGTGAAGCCTAATTTGACGAAGATTTGTTCGAGATATTCAGGGAGCCTTTGGTCATTTCGATTATGACATTGGTGACTTTATCGTGGAGAAAGTTCCAATTCAAGATGACATCATTCCGATTCACAACTCGAATCGACAAGATGGCGCCTCTCTTCCCGCCCTTGCAAGTGCAACAGAAACTTTGATAAATTCAGTGCCGATTCTTGGGATTAGTGAATCAATGTGACAGCTAGATTTCATTGTGGAACCAGATGAAGCCGAATATGTATGCTCACACTTCTTTTGTCAACCATGCGTGACACGGCACAGGCAATCGCAGTTGGGGAATGGTGCGGCCACCATGTTGCAGAAATTCGTGGATTTGAACACATTGCTTCTGGACTGAGCTAAATAAACGAAGTGTTTGGAGACATCGTAGATACTTGGACTTGAAGAAACGTAATTAAACGTTGCAGCAGATGAAGGATTTGTGTGGACAAAACGGGAAAGGGATCCCAGATTGTATTTCATAACTTGTGCGCGAAATGTATCCAAATACCCCGAACAAACATATACATGGGACAAGTGTGGATCTAATGATCAAACTCAGTTTTGTGTGTGAAAATTCTGTGAAAGAAAAGGAAATTCATAATTAAAGTTGTCTTGGAATATAATTATGTATTGGAGTTTTCGTTTATCGTAAGTACAATATTATCTGGATACGCCTTCTGTAGGTAAAAAAATCAAGTATATTTCGTTACTTATTTACCAGTTGCTTATGTGCATTGTTATGTTGATACACGTGACATATTCATCTATTGTAGTCAAGCTGAGAAATATTGGCGGAACTTCTGGTGCTTCAAATTAGGCCCCTTCTTAAACACTAGTTGAAAATCTGTGTAATAATTTAAGTTTTATGAATATAAACTGATTATTGTGTGGCACAAATCTAACTGTTGAATGCAAATGACCAAAACTAAACAAATATATGTAATTTTCGGATTGAACTGAAAGAATCGCGTCGTCAATTTCGTATTTAAGTATCGTTACGGTTACATTAACCGAAATTGATGTTCTGCTGCTGTTCTGCCGTAAAAATATGCAACACAATTCCCTTTGACCACAAATGCATTGAATGTGTCACATGTACATCTGACCATGTGCTTTGCTATTTATAGCGCTAACGTAAATAAGCTCCGCCCACTGTGATCGATGCAGACGCCAAACACGATCGATTCGATTTTTTATGATAAAACTACAGAAAATTTATTGACTTATATCTTAATATGGAGCCATTTATTGTATCCATGGTTTGTCATTCAAGTTGATACGAAGTTTGACGGTCAATGGTGGTCTTGTTCCCGTATGATTTTCAAAAAACCTCTCCCGACACTCGGTTGTGTTTACATTGTCAGTCATCGTTCGAAACTGAAACACCGCCACCTTGCGGGCTATTTATAGTCAGGGTGGGGCTTTAACCATATACAAACACTTATAACATGTTCAGGGCATGTCCACTATATCATGTGTTGGTGTACTCTCGTCAGACACAAAAAGTTATATCCGACCTTACTATAAAAAAACAAACAAACATTACAAATAATCACTTCGGTAGCAAGATAGTTTGTAAGAACTTAAATCTAAACTTTTTAATAAACATGAAACAGTTATATCAGCCTTGTCAAAGCCTTGTGGCTGGTGACCTTATCAGTATGGTATGCGTGGATAGCCTTTACGCATAACCACTGAGACCTGTGTTTGCATAAGCTGCTATCACAAAATGGCCATATATGATTGCAAGATGTGTTTGAATCGTATGAAACTGCAGAAGAGTTATCTTTGAATCATTGCGTTTTGTAACCGGTTTGAACTGAACCAACTACAGGCTATATAAAGATACAGATCTTGAGGCTGTGTCATTTCCTTTTGACATTTCTTAACGATTGAAGACCGAGATTGAAGTCTCTCAATAACACTTCGTTTGATTCATTTGGGAAAACACAACGTTCTAACATCTCAAGGTAATTTTTTTTTATAAGTATTGTTGGTTACATTGTAGAATTCTTCTTTCTTTCATAATTCTATGTGAAGTCATGAGGCAGATATAAATTATTTGTTGAATCTCGTTGGGTCAAGTCAGAGACCACTTTATTGTTGAACCATTCTGTCGCGTTTTGACAGTTGTGTACTACATTAACTACTTGAAAGTAAGATAATAATAAGGTATTTTTTTAAAATAATATCTACGATCATACAAATTATTTAGTAGGCGTAAAAGATAAAGTTATTCTCTCACATACTGTTTTTTAAAAAAAATCTTTCTTATTACATAGAATGAAAAGCAAGAAAGTATTTCTCAACAAAGGCCAGGTATATATACACAGTTGCTATATAACGTGCTTATCAATCCCAGGCCATGAATATAAACACAGTTGCTATATAACGTGCTTATCAATCCCAGGCCATGAATATAAACACAGTTGCTATGTAACGTGCTTATCAATCCCAGGCCAGGAATATTTACATATTTGCTATGTAACGTGCTTATCAATCCCAGGCCAGGACTATAAACACAGTTGCTATGTAACGTGCTTTTCAATCCCAGGCCAAGAATATATACACAGTTGCTATATAACGTACTTATCAATCCCAGTCCAGGAATTTAAACACAGTTGCTATATAACATCCTCATCAATCCCAGGCAAAGGATACTATTATACACAGTTGCTATATAACGTGCCTATCAATCCTAGGCCAGGAATAGCACGAGGAGCAGGAGGGGTGCTCTCCGTGTCTAGGAGGAATAGGAGGGGGTGCTCTCTGTGTCTGGGGGGGGGAGGAGCAGGAGGGGGTGCTAGCTTTGTCTGGGAGGAATCCCCACCTGTAGACCAGCATAGGTTACTGGGGACCAGTTCCAATCCGGAATCCCCACCCGTAGACCAGCATCGGCTACTGGGGACAATTGTAACCTGGAATCACCACCTGTAGACCAGCATATGTTACTGGGGTCCAATTGTAACCTGGAATCCCCAGCTGTAGACCAGCACAGGTTACTGGAGGCCAATTGTAACCTGGAATCCCTACCTGTAGACCAGCATATGTTACTGGGGTCCAATTCGAACCCAGATTCCCCACCTGTAGACCAGCATAGGTTACGGAGAACCAATTCTAACCTGGAATCCCCACCTGTAGACCAGCATAGGTTACTGGAAACCAGGTCTCAACTGGAATCCCCACCTGTAGACCAGCATAAGCTACTGGGGACCAATTGTAACCCTGAATCCCGACCTGTAGACCAGCATCGGCTACTGGGGCCCAGATCTAACCCGAAATCCCCAAAATGTAGACCAGCATAGGCTACTTGGGACCAGTTCTAACCCAGAATCCCCACCTGAAGACCAGCAGAGGTTACTAGGGACCAATTCTAACCTGGAACTCCCACCTGTAGATCAGCATAGGCTACTTGGGACCAGTTGTAACCCAGAATCCCCACCTGTAGACCAGCATCGGCTACTGGGGACCAATTGTAACCCTGAATCCCCACCTGTAGACCAGCATCGGCTACTGGGGCACAGATCTAACCCGGATTCCCAAAATTGTAGACCAGCATAGGTTACTAGGGACCAATGCTAACCTGGCACCCCCACCCGTAGACCAGCATAGGTTGCTGGGGATCAGTTCCAACCCGGAATCCCCACAATGTAGACCAACATAGGTTGCGGGGGACCAATTCTCACCCAGAATCTCCACCTGTAGACCAGCTTAGGTTTCGGGGAACCGAGATTACAATGTTATTTAGTTATATTTATGTGACCAGATTAATGGTAAACATTGACCTGAAGACAACGATGGCACGAAAACAGATGTATAAGCAGACTCAAACCATGCTAGACACCGACTCACTCACTCACTCACCTGTATGGAAGAAGCCTGCCTCTGCAATCACCTGTCTGTCCTGTAGTTCACTCCCTGGCAGTCTAGACACGGACTCACTCACTCACTCACCTGTATGGAAGAAGCCTGCCTCGACAATCACCTGTCTGTCCTGTAGTACACTCCCTGGCAGACTAGACACGGACTCACTCACTCACTCACCTGTATGGAAGAAGCCTGCCTGGACAATCACCTGTCTGTCCTGTAATACACTCCCTGGCAGTCTAGACACGGACTCACTCACTCACCTGTATAGAAGAAGCCTGCCTTCGCAATCACCTGTCTGTCCTGTAATACACTCCCTGGCAGTCTAGACAGGGACTCACTCACTCACTCACTCACCTGTATGGAAGAAGCCTTCCTCCGCAATCACCTGTCTGTCCTACAGTACACTCCCTGGCAGTCTAGTAACGGACTCACTCACTCACTCACCTGTGTGGAAGACGCCTGCCTCTGTAATCACCTGTCTGTCCTGTAGAACACTCCTTGGCAGTCTAGACATGGACTCACTCACTCACCTGTGTGGAAGACGCCTGCCTCTGTAATCAACTGTCTGTCCTGTAGAACACTCCCTGGCAGTCTAGTAACGGACTCACTCACTCACTCACCTGTATGGAAGACGCCTTCCTCCGCAATCACCTGTCTATCCTGTAATACACTCCCTGGCAGTCTAGACATGGACTCACTCACTCACCTGTATAGAAGAAGCCTGCCTCTGTAATCACCTGTCTGTCTTGTAGTACAGTCCCTGGCAGTCTAGACACGCACTCACTCACTCACTCACCTGTATAGCAGAAGCCTGCCTCTGCAATCACCTGGCTGTCCTGCAGTACACTCTCTGGCAGTCTAGACACGGACTTATCATACGCCCGAAACCAAACGCTCTCCATGTGAACAAGCGACCTTGGTCTTGCCGCCTGCCGTGTTGGCATGGGAACATTTCCCACTTCCCTACCCAGCAGGAATGGGCAGTCGGGGAAGTGGGTTCTGTGTTCTGTTTCTGGGTCATCATTTCTGGCCAACTCTTGAGGATTTCGTTACAAAAGACGCACCTCACTCTGTCACTCGGTCCGATATAATAAAACCCCGTCTTGGCGAGTCGCTGGGGGTTGACTGCGGAGGCTAGAAGCCAGTGTTCAAATGTCTGGAGCCGAGCTGCTTCTGAGTGCAGTTGTTTAATTTGTCAAATGTTCATCTTTTCAAACTTCCTCTGAATGAAACATCTTCTCCCCCATGAGGTTCTTTGGGCTAGCTGAACATGATGTAAAATGTTCTTCTCTCTGCAATAAAAACATGAAACGTGGTAGCAAGATTATCAGTGACATCTGTGATCAAGTTCCTTGTAATAAATAAAAGTTGTAACTAGAAACTAGCCACATTTACAGTTCAAAACCACAACATATGCTTTTGCTATTTTTCAACGTGTGCCAGTGTGAAGGTCAGAAGCAATAAACTCCCATACTCAGTTCAGTATCAAGTTGTCTGACTGGCCAGATGCCGCTGTCTTGGCTGATTTCTGTGTGTTGTGTATCCATTCCACCCCAGAAACAACATGGTTGATAGCTGGGTGTTGTGCATCTATTCAACCCAGAAACAACATGGATGACAGCTGGGTGTTGTGCATCTATTCCACCCCAGAAACAACATGGCTGATAGCTGGGTGTTGTGTATCCATTCCACCCAGAAACAACATGGTTGACAGCTTGGTGGTGTGCATCTATTCCAACCCTGTAACAGCACGACTGATAGCTGGGTGCTGTTCATCTATTCCACCCCAGAAACAACATGGCTGATAGCTGGGTGTTGTGTATCCATTCCACCCAGAAACAACATGGTTGACAGCTTGGTGGTGTGCATCTATGTGAACGTTTCTATTAATGTCAGTCACTGTCCTGATTATCTACCGGTCACTTTGATGTTGAATTGCCGAGTTCAGCGTTAAACAAATACAATTTACAACCAAACTAGGAGGGAGGATCTTAATGTTGTTACACTTTCTGAGGATTGATTGAACTACTGGTGTTTGATTGTTAGGCTGATTCACATCATAGGGAATGAAAATAACCATTAGTAGGTTGGAAATATAGTCTAGTAGTGGTGATCTTCTCAAAACTGTGAAAGATTTCTAGATTTTCTTTATGTTTGCACCTGTTATCTTTGTTGATACCATATTGTCATTTATAGCTAAAATTGTTAGAATTATTATTAAAACCACCCACCTGGCCGCCACTGTAACTTGATAATGCCCTCATATCGCTTGACAACGGACCATTATCACGCCGGTTGTTAGGTGACGTCATATTGTGACGTTATCTGGTTTGTTCTTTGACGTTTCCATATTTGTAAACATTGGTCACTGACATTCGTATTGTGTTGATTGCAGTAAATGTTTCAAAACCGATATTGTTTTTGTTTTTTTTATTTGATAACCAATTCTATCCGTTTAAGCTATAATAACAGTAACGCCATTTTTCAGGGCATTATCATTTGCAGAAGCCCTCGGTCTTTTCAACTGTCGTCCTTAGTTGGGATGGAAGACCTCGGGCCTCGGGCTCTCGTTATCGAGAGGATATATCTGTGGATGATAAAAAGATGTGTTATTTAGTCTTAGGTACGACATCATGTATCGTCAGTACAATGATATAGTTAGGAAACGGTGTCCCATCACATCAACAAGTATCGCCATATTACGAAAAGGGGATTCCCCGAGCATTACATTGTGACAACACTCTGTGTGAGACCAGCTCTCACACAAACCTAAACTGGGATTACTGCATACATTCATTCATGTGCTTAATGTTCACTTACACAATAACCCAGTGAAGATGTTGCAAATACATCCCTGTGGTCACTGGTTCAACAAAACTGACACCCCAGCGACCCATTCGTGACCAAACGTCTCATTCCGTGACAAGCAACCCTGTGGCGGATTAAGCCGAGTAGACTGAGCTCCTGGCTACTTAAATGCGTAGGCATCGTCAACTTGTGCCAAGCCTATATTGTGATATGAGAGACGGGGCCCAGCTTAAGACTGAAAGCGCTCGGCTTGCGTCGCGTAAACAGTGGAACCAGTTTATGAACCGATCCTAAGCTGGTTCCCGGCTCCTTATGCGCGTCGTCAACTTGCGCAAATTGACAGACGGGACGGTCACGGGACCCAGGTTCAGCTTAGTGTCTAAACTCCAGACCTCGGTTAAATGTAGCATGTAATGTAGAGGAATTTAAATGATTGTTCACCAACTGAACTGGTTCAACTTTTCAATTTGGTTTGCGCAACAAGCCGAGCACTTAAATAGCTTGTTCATTTTGATATACGGTCACTCATATCATGCAAGTGCAATCTCAAGAAAATCAGATCTCAGTGCTCGCAATAGACAGTATTTTAAAGAGATAGCATTCTAGCGCTGGTATGCATTCTAGCACGAAAGTGTATATGCATCGTTTTATCATCCAAAACTGGCTCCCACAGGAGATATCGCTTGGATGAGATCAAGCGATATTTACACTGTATATATCGCTGCAATGAAATGCATCACAATGCTTTGCAGACCACTGTGACGTCACTGGTTACCATGACATCACAATCAAATGACATCACTGATGGCTCTGCTACTGAAAGCTGTTAGCAGTACTTTTTACACTGTCTACAAATTGAAAAAGTTGGAAGAATGATGGTGGATAATAAATAAAATCTCACCCTCGTGACCATTGATATCAAATATATCAACACTTGTTGACAAAAGTGCCAAACATCCTCGACTTTTATCAACTCGTGTTGATATATTTGATATCAAGAGACACTTGGGTGAGATTCTCTATATACAACCTTAAAATATTTGACAGTAAGATAGTTCCAATATTGTGTTATGGGGCTGACGATTGGGGAACTTCATTCAACAACTAAAATAAAGTATACGGCCATATTCCGCAAAACCTTTCTCAGATTTAATAAGAAATACCCCTAATGTTGCAGGGGTGGTTCATTACGAAAAATGACAAGCTGCGGTTGTGTTTGTTGAGGTGACATTTATTCCATTATCAATAAATTCCTCAATTAATCACCCTGTAATAAAGTATATCATTATATACTATACATAGAATAGCGCTAGCATTTAAAGATACGGCTGCAAATTAATTATTTCCTAGTTTGAGCAGTCACATTAATACATACATGCAACGCATACAGTTACACATCACTAGTTCGTTGTAGATAACTTATATAAATACAATTTACCGAATTTTCAAATAGTAATACATATATTAAATGTATCTTATCATAAGTGAATATATCAGAATAGAACATATAAATTCATTCATAAGTACATACATTATGACAACCATTTCCTTAAATTATAGAAAACCAACTTCTAATTCAATCCTTACATTCAAAACTCCCAATCAAATCAATATTTTACATAATTGATAACATATTCAAATGATAAGTTAGAATTCTAGTTAGGAAAGATAATGTAAACAACTAACCTGAACTATATGTAGTCCATGACTTGTCAGAGTTATAATAAGCAGAGTGAATAAAAAGTGTGCAAATGTTAGGGAGGAAAGCTGTAGTTAGATAATGTTAATCAGCTAGGAAGCTGAAAGCTATTGTATTGACAAGCTAGAGAATTAGTGACAAAGGGACAGGAATAGACTAACCTGTCCACCCTTCGATAAATTGGACCAACCGCTTGGACTCTTAACCCAAGCACATCCATTTTGTACTACAACTAATGAAGATATATACAACTACTTGAAATGAAAAAAAATAATAAAAAAAAATAATTAAAACTATATTCCTTAAAACTATACATATAATATCCTGTTACATATTTCCTCCCCCAGGGAAATGATGTCCTCATCATTTTCCGGCAATGATGCTGAGAAGTGCGTCCTGGGCCTTGTCCTGAGCATTGTCGAGAATACCCTCAGCTATAAGGGAGCTGAGATAGCTCGCTCTTGTCATCCATTCTGGCTGTGGCTGTGCGGACAAAACATACTCTTCACTTCTCATCCATTGGGTGGGTACAATGTGTGAAGCCCATTTCTGGTGTCCCCCGCCGTGATATTGCTGGAATATTGCTAAAAGCGGCGTAAAACCATACTCACTCACTCACTCATCCATTGGGGTTAATGTCTCTCCCGGGTCGATCTTCGGGGCGATGGTGCAGATGGAATATCTCCAGAGGAGTCATCTTCTGAGTCTTGTCTCGGGATAGGTTCCGGAACATCAGGAATGTCTCTTTCTGGGGATGTTTCTTCTCCTGAGGCATGGTCTGGTGAAGGGGTATCTTCTTGCTCATGATCCTGAGCAGTCTCATCAGTACCCCCTGTATCCATAATATCCACTTCTTGTATCTCCTCTGCTCGCTCTTCCCCATCAGCTGGCTGATCAACTGCTCTAACAGTTGATGCTGAGGACCTGGATGCTCAGGTGTCTCTATGGTCAGTGCTCTAGTGGCTGGCTTTCTTCTTGGAGCTGGAATTGGCCTGGCTGGAAGGGCTGGTGTCGGTACTGATGGTGCCTTGTTGGATATGGTCCCAATTGGAAGAAGAAGATTTCTATGTAGAGTCCTTCTCTTTCCTTCTCCGGATTCTTTTTCGATGATGTAGACAGGGACAGATGGATTTGGTTTGTTCAACACTGCATAGACATCATTCTTCCACTTGTCAGCAAGCTTGTGACGACCATCATAGGCAACAATCTTCACAAGGACTCTGTAACCAGTCTCCAGTACTGCCGCTCTGGCCTTTCATGAGCTTTGATTGCCATCTCTGCTGCAAGGTCATACACCTGCTTTAACCTATTTTGTAAAGCTTTTGTATACTTCAAAACAGATTTGGGCTTGCTTGGGCTTGTCAACAGAAAGTCTTAGATGCCGACCAAACATCAAGAAGAAAGGAGACTGGCCCGCAGAGAGCAATTGTAAGCATGCACAAGTGGACCAACATGTGTCTTCCAATCTCGCTTGCTGACTGGATCCAAGGTTCCTAGCATGTTGCACAACATTCGGTTAAAGCGTTCACACATCCCATTGCCTATTGGATGGTAAGGCGTGATTTTTCAATCTTCCAACATTTTACAAAGCTCAGTCATCAGGGTACCCACAAAGTTTGCTCCTTTATCAGAGTGAATGAGCTTCAGTAGGCCATAATGAACAACAAAGTTGTTGAAAAAGAGCTCAGCCGTTGTCTTTGCAGTGGTGTTCCTGCAAGGATAAGCTTGAGCATACCTAGTAAAGTGATCGGTTACCACGAGAACATATTGTTGGTCCCCCTTTGATGTATCGAATCCAAGGAAGTCCATGCAAACAAGTTCAAGTGGTTGTGATGTTGTAATATACACTAGAGGTGCTGGAGATGTAATTGACTTACGTTTGATGCAGTGATCACAGGACTGCACATGCACTTCAACATCTTTGGTCATTCCAGGCCAGTAGAATCTTTCCCTCAAGAGAGAAACTGTTCTGTCTCTGCCTGGATGACCAACATTGTCATGCAAACTGTACAGCATTGTACCTCTACATCTACTAGGTAAGACAAGTTGCAACTGTCCTCCTTGACCCGTCTTGGTTGTTCAATGAAGAACTCCTCTGTGCAGCTGCATCTGATGTATTGATTCCTGTTTGGTCTGGTGCCGCATTCCAAGTGGTCAATGATGGTAGCCAGGAATGGATCTCTCATCTGTGATCTTCTCCAGTCCTTGGCGTTGATATCACACTTGCCCTCAGGTATATCAATATCATCCTCATCTATGACTTGTGCTGACATGCAGATACTTTCCACAAGGTTAGGAACTTGGGTGACGTTGCAGATGGCATTCAGAGTCAGTGGATAATTCCTCTATTGGTAACTTGTCTGGCAGCCTTGAAAGAACATCAGCATCGATGTTACTCTTCCCTGGTCTGTAGCTAATGCTGAAATTATACGCAGGGACTGCTGCTAACCATCGATGACCAGTAGCAACAAGGTGAGCAGTGGTTAAAACATACGTGAGAAGGTTGTTATCTGTGACAACTGCAAACTCATGTCCATACAAGTGAACTTCTCTGAGATTGCCCACTTCAAACACAGAAACTCCACTTAAAAAACAGCGAGTTTGAGTCCACATTCTTGCAACCTGCGGAAAACAAGTTCTAACCTCTCAACATGCTCTTCATAGGTTTTTGAGAAGATTATCAGGTCAGCAAATAAATCAAGCAGATCTTTAAGTGCAGTCCTTCAAGGCATTTTTCCATTAGTCGTTGGTATGTTGCAGGAGCATTGGAAAGTGAGAATGGCATTCTATTAAATTCAAAGAATCCAAATGGTCCGACTGTAAAGGCTGTTCTTTGCTTGTGTTCTTCTTCAACTTCCACTTGGTGATAACCACTCTTCATATCCAACACAGAGAAAAAGGTATTTCCGCCAAGACATTCAAGTAGTTCTTGAAAACGAGGGAGCGCGTAGGAATCTTTAATGGTCCAAGGATTGAGCTCGCGAAAGTCAATGCACATCCTCAGACGTCCATCTTTCTTCTTTGCTTATACAACATTAGAGGCCCAAGGGCTATGAGACCTTCTAATGACTCCAGCTGATATGAGTTCCTGAAAATGAGTCCTAACTTCTTGATACATGGCTGGAGGGATCCTATGATGTCGCTGTTTGAATGGCATGTTGTCATATAAGTCTGTCCTAGGCTTTACCATAGAACAGTTGCCCAGATCATTATCCATCTTTGAAAATATATCCTTAAACTTCAGGATTATGTCAAGTGCATCGGCAATCTGTTCACTGAAAAGTCCTTCCTTGTCTATCTCCACTTGGTTAATGATAGCATCAGAGTCCACTGGTTTTCCTGGAGGCAATCCTTAACTGTGACAGGTTGGAGTTCACAACGTAAAGTCTTAGAAGGGATGACAACTGTCTGTGTGGTGATGTTGGAGACATGGACTTCTATTTCCGTTGGAGTGCCACGCTCAAGGTCGCTTGGTACAGCTGAGTTGACTGTGGCTTGAAGAAGTGCACAGACCTGTGGGTAATCAATCCCTTTTGCAAGATGTCCCCTAATGATGGTAGTACTGTTGCCTGGAATGATGATGTTACATAACCCTGAAGATCTCACAAGTCCAAGTTTCCCGTACTTTGCCAACTGTCTTTCATGTAGAACCATAGTTCGATAGGCCAGGTACCATGGAGTATGGAGTCTTGCTCGCTGAAGGAACTGAACACCAACAGTATCTCGGCAGTTGTCAAGGAGTCTTGAAAGTATGTTGGTTCCCAAAAGAGACGGCACTCGTCCGTTATACCTTGTGTCCGGGACAACAAGCACTAAACATGATAACGCTCCCTTGCTGTCATTGCTGCTGCCTGTAGTCGTTATTCCAACCTGTACATATCCCATGTATGGTAACTGCTCTCCTCCTGCACATTCTATGTTGAGTATATCATCAAGTGGACTGAGTGGAATGTAGCTTAAATAACTTTCGTAGAACAATTGTGATATCACAGATACGGTAGCTCCTGTGTCTAACAAAGTTTGTACAGGTGTGTCTTCAATCCAGATAGTTACTTCGGTGGAGGTTCCAACTAAACCATCTGGAATCTCACTTCTGGGGCGCAGATAGGAACCTTAGGGTGGCCCCTCCCCATAGGCCTGGGCCAGTTTATAGGAAGTCGCATATGATCCATACAAACTCTGCATCCATAAGAAAGATGTCCTTGGTAGCCACATCTCAAGCAGGTAGGCATTTCTGATTCTGAACTTGGCTGAAATCTGGAGGCTGTAGAAGCTGTTGTTGCTGGTGCAATGGGGGAATTCTGTTGATAGGTTGGAGGTGGAGGACCAAACTGATCAGATTGATTCTGGCTGTTACCACTTCTTGTAGTAACTTGAGTCCAGTAACCTGTGGACCCTCTTCCTCTGTTATACTGAACATTGAGCTTGACCCTGAAAAACATGAGCTGAGAGTTGCTGATGCTGTAACTCAGTCATTCCAGTGTGTAGCTCCTTAACCATAGCCTTCAATTCTGTTAGTTCACTCTTGGATTCCTTGGGCTCGGATGGTGTTGCCATGTTAACAGAAGCTGTCTTTGCCTTTGGCTTGATCTTTGAGGTGTCAGCCTTGCCCCGCTTCAGATCAAATTCCATTTCCATGAGGCACAAGCGCAGATCGTCAAAACTAAAGATGGAGTCGCACTTGTAGCCAGCCAGAGTCTTCAATGATGGATTGAGTCCATCCCATAGGCGAGTACGCAACATAACGTTCTGTTCAGCCTGTGAAAGGGATTTCTGTTTAGCTAACTGAAACATAAGGCGATCCAAACGGCAGCTCCGGGTAGCAGCATCCTCATCTTCTCCTTTACAGGCACTGTACAATTCTTACATTAGAGTAGAACTTTGACGCGGAGCACTTTTCAACTTATGTAGTAGATTTCCAAAATCCGCATGGGGCCCTAGCTTCATAGATATGATGGCTGCTTCTCCTTTAAGTGACTTCCTAATAGCTTGAAGGATGACGTCAGGGCTATGGGTCTTGGTTCCAATAAGGCATAAATCCAGTGATCATAGTCTGTGTCCTTTCCTGGTTTGCCACTGAAAAAGGGAAGTTTAGGAAAATGTTGGTAAGTAACATCTCGGAGTGATGCTGATGCTTGACCTTAATGTTCCTCTTCCTGTTTAATAGGATGCTCCTTCTGTGGGATACCTTGTATCCAAGGTTTAAGGTCTTTAGGTGAGTCCACTTTAGGCTGGAAAACCCTCTTCTTAAATGCTTCTAGCATACCTTCCATTTCCTCTTGGCTTAACTCCATAGTGTTAGGTGGGGTATCTGTAAACAAAAGTCCTGGAAGAGAATGAAGAAAAGAGATACCTGAAAAACCAGTAACTTGAAATAAACGAGGAGAAAAAAAATACAAATGGAATATAACCATTTGAAAAGTAGGGAGTATTCCTAATAAAAGTCAAAGCAATATTTGATTGCACGTGGCAAATATGAATGACTGACAGTCAGTGAGGTATGTGTGATATCATCAATTTGATATATACATGCGACCAAGGTCACGGCACTTGGTCGAACTAATGAGATCAGAACTTGATTAATAAGACTATCAAGTGATGTACCACAACAAGTGATACTGACGGACGTGTATCAACACGTGATTTAAGCGAGTAGATCGGTTAATGTGATCAAACTGAAATCACTATATGATCAAAACAAGGGAGCCACAAGGTGGTGGAAAAATCATAGTGCCATGGTACCAACAAAACAGTTTCAGAAAGTTCAGAACAGCAGCCATAATGAAACACAATAGATCCTGAAAGTAAACTATGTCTAATCTGTAGAATTAATTTAAGGCCGATAACATAGGTGAGCGGGACAAACAACCAATTGTATTTCAAGAAATCAAACCGTTCATGATAAAACCTGTAGAAAGCAGAAGTGAGGGAAGTGCAAGTGTGATTTGCTATGTGTTAATTACTAAGGTGAGCAATACTGTCTGTATTATTACTATAGCATAATGAAAGTAGTATACATTTACACTAAACAAGCTGCATTATAATTTAGTTTAGTAATTACCTGTTTATTTTGGAATTAACTCAGCAACTGCATGTTTATTTTATTTACACAATCAAAGAAGCTTACAAGAAAAGTGATAACAGAGAATAACAAAATAGCAAACTAAGTAATTGAAAACAACTAGGAAGTCATGGCTAAGATAAACACTACATGGTAGACGTGTAGACTAAGTGAAAGAAGAAACAACAAAATACTTGTATAGTAAACAACAATTAAATGTGTATAAATATACTAAGTTTATACACTACAACTTTATTGTAATACTAAGTAACAACAGGTAATTAACTAAGGTTACATGGTAATGACTTACAAGGTAACACCAATATACAACGGTTTATCAGCCAGCACAATAAACTAGTGAATAACTCAAGTATTACATATTCTAAGTTACAAATATCAATTTACAGGGGTGAAAATAGGAATGCGTATCTACAATTACAAAACTAATGGAGTAGCAATATCACAGAATGGAAGACAATCAGCAGCAACTGTTAGTATCCATGAAGGAAGCTTCCATAAAGTCTGTTACAGTTTCGTGAGCAAGGATAGTCAATCACGAATCGGAAACTGTAAATACAGTCATATATTTCACAACAAGGTGAAAGTTCAAAGTTCAAAGTCACTGCTTACTGCATAAGTATATAAACTGAGGAGGAAATTATAGCGTCAAGGAATGCGCATCTAACAATATCCACGAATGTCCATGAATATTACAAACAGATGTGGATGTCATGTATGGAAATGTCAGTTCCTCACTGGGGGCTCCATTGTTGCAGGGGTGGTTCATTACGAAAAATGACAAACTGTGGTTGTGTTTGTTGAGGTGACATTTATTCCATTATCAATCACTTCCTCAATTAATCACCATGTAATAAAGTATATCATTATATACTATACATAGACTAGCGCTAGCATTTAAAGATACGGCTGCATATTAATTATTTCCGCATACAGTTACACATCACTAGTTCGTTGTAGATAACTTATATTAAATACAATTCATCGAATTTTTAAATAGTAATACACATATTAAATGTCTCTTATCATAACTGAATATATCAGTTACACACTATATAGTTAGAAGAATACTAGTAGCCGCGTGGTGTCATAAATATATTCTTATTATCTGTAAGAGTAGGAATATATATAAAATGCTACCACGTTGTGTTGAATTATAACACATAGTTAATACATATACATTCGTTCATAAGTGAGTGATAAAATAAAGGATTTATACATACCCTGTGGGTGACACCGGCATGTGTCTATAAACCCACATCATATATGATTATGGCATTCCTATAAAAAGTAATTAACATAACTAACATGCCTGAATATATACATACATACATACGTACATACATCACGACAACCATTTCCTTAAATTATAGAAAACCAACTTCTAATTCAATCCTTACATTCGAAACTCCCACTCAAATCATGCTCTCACACATACTTACATGTTAAACACTTTATACTGATAAAATAGAAGATATCTTGATTATTTGATATCATAGGTAGGCATTTACAATATTTTACATTGTTGATAACATATTTAAATGATAAGTAAGAATTCTATTTAGGAAAGATAATATAAATAACTAACCTGAACTATATGTAGTCCATGTCTTGTCTGCGCAGAGTTATAAGCAGAGTGAATAAAAAGTGTGCAAATGTTAGGGAGGAAAGCTGTAGTTAGATAATGTTAATCAGCTAGGAAGCTGGAAGCTATTGTATTGAAAAGATAGAGAGTTTTTGACAAAATGACAGGAATAGACTAACCTGTCCACCCTTCATTAAATTGGACCAACCGCTTGGACTCTTAACCCAAGCATATACATTTTGTACTTATACAACTAATGAAGATATCTCCTCTCTCAAAAAAGAAACGAACCCCAGTCTGAAAATAAGAGAAAACCCCAAGAAGAAAATACTGATTGTAAATACACCTTTTCTGATATGCACTTATACCATGTACACTGTTTATTAACGTAAGCGCCCAAACACACCAATTTTCGTGCACAAGGGCATTTTATTGTTACTTTTATCATAGTGAGCAAAATTGTCACGTGGCCCATGGCAAAAGCCTCATGCACGTGCAATTCAAGGAAAGAGCAGTAGAAGTATGGGTTTATAAAAGCTCGTGTTGATTAGCGATTCATTCTATCATTTTCACCGAAAGACAAGGTCCAATATGCCTTGGTTGAGTGCTGCAGATCGAAATATTGCCATTGGTCGTATTGAGGCCGGACAAAGCTTTGGAAACGTTGCCCGGCACCTCAATGTTCATAAAACACGGATTTCCCGACTTTGGAGCCGATACACCCAGTTTCATGCAACTGAAGATCGCCGAGAAGTGGTAGGCCAAGGGTTACCACACCACCTCAGGATCGATTCATCCAGGTCACCCACCTACGTAATCGGCTAGCCACACCTACAGTCACTGCAACAGGTTTCAGCAGGTGTGACGCCAACGACTCAGGTGGTGCACCAACGTTCGGATATGGACCCTCAGAAACTTGAGGCGCGTCTGGTTTAGTGACGAATCACGTTTTCTCTTACAACGCCGTGACGGAAGACTGCGTGTCTCTGGAAGAAGAAACGAACGTTTTGCCCCGAACTGTTTTCGGCAGGTCGACAGATTTGGAGGAGGGAGCGTCATGGTGTGGGGAGCCATGTCTTACAACCAAAGATCAGACTTGGTGATCATTCGTGGCAATTTGACAGCCCAGCGCTATATCAATGACGTCTTACAGCCTCATCTTCTGCTGATTATCGACCAACAGAGGGAGCTCTATCAACACGACAACGCCCGGCCGCACACTGCTCATGCAACAGTGAATTTTCTCCAGAATTCTAACGTCAACGTGTTACCATGGCCCTCCCAATCAAGAGACATCAACCGAATCGAACATCTTTGGGATTATCTGGACCGACGAGTACGTGCACGTACACCGCCGCCGCAGACGTTGGATGCACCAGCCGTTGCACTGCAGGAGGAATGGAGAGCAATCCCTCAGGAAAGAATTCCGGCGTCTAATCCGTTTTGTTCCTAGGAAATGTAATGCTGTGATTGAAGCTCCTGTCGCTCATACGAGGTACTGAGAAAGACGCCCCCTTGCGTCAAGTCAATCTTGAGGTATACATAATTGTTTGCGTATTGATGTCAAGATATATTGCCGACTACTCCGATGTGTCAGCTAAATGCAATAGTTGTGAATAAATGCAAATAAACAAATAAACCTATTCAATAAAATTTCAATCCAATAGTTTGTAGGTAACTTGGAGCAGTGTAAACCGTCATTGAGGGTTAAGGGTTAACAACACTATCACATCTGCCGTACACAGAAGCAGTGTTCACCACTTGAGTACACACGGGCGTTGTATGCTCATCTTCCCCGAGGACATCTTACGAGGCAGGGGAGTTAACTGACTAACGAGTCAGATTTTGGTCGATTGCAGGATTTGGAAAGAATGTGCACCGCCAACTCGGCGTCAACAGATATTTTCAAAATCTTTTCATGTTTTAAATCGACCCGTGAAGATCCGGGGTAGAACAAGTATTCAGAAACCCATGCTTACCGTAAAAAGCGTAATAGGCGACTAACGGGATCGAATGGTCAGGCTTGCTGACTTGGTTGATGCATGTCATCGTATCCCAGTTGCATGGATCGATACTTATGATGTCAATCACTGGATTGTCTGGTCCAGACTAGATTATTTACAAACCACCGTCAAATAGCTGGAATCTTGCTGAGTGTGACGAAAAACAACAAACCAAACTGAAAACAAATCCTGTTTTTAATCAAGGTGCTCTCGAATGTGATTTGATGCATTTCCCAAAGAAAAACCCGTTTTGTTACAATAAAGATGATTATCGATCAGATTGACTGGGAGCCGCCATCTTCTTTTAAGTGATATGAGAGGTGGCACCTGATTGATGAGACATTAGAACTAGCTGCTGGTGGCGCTACGATCGAGCCCAGAAAATCCAGCTTAGTTCGGCAAAGGTGGAAACTGGACATTTATTGTCAGTTAACTGCCTTGCATCGGCAAGATGCCTTGGGCAATGAACAAACTCTTCCTTCTTTATGCAGGTTGTATGAGTGGCGGATGATACGGGTAGGTCAGGACATGTTTACACTTTACGCGACAATGCGGTGTCATCACTGAGTTTCGTGGTCCATTCAAATAATTCTCATCACTATTTTGCCTGTAACAGCCAATAGGATCTGTTTCGGCTGATAATCGAGACTGATTATTTTCTGGCGTTCAGGTTTTATATTTCCATCCGCAACTGATGGAATAAATCAAGCTGTCAAGTCAAGTAAAGTCTGTTCCCATAAACCACAACATGTGATATATGTGAAGAAAAGTCAGTGGATTGTGATCTGTGTACACTTGAATAGGAAACAAAGTATACCCAAGTACACTCCAAATTGTTGGCAAGCTAACAATAGAGCAAGAGTTTATTTTTCAATGGTGGAATAATTTCTCTGATGTTTGTCCAATTTTCGTGAATAATAACAAACCGGATGATCAAAATCTGGAGTATCTTACTGCAACAGGACAGCTCAAGCACCAATGCCACGAGCATCTACAGCTAAATTGATTTTTTTTTCAACGTTTGGTGCTTGGAGTACAGAAGAATTCATGAGAATGGCTTTAATTTTCCCAAATTAACCTGACAATTGCTGTCCTAAACAAAATTCACCATGTTGCCCAGCAAATTAGTGAGAGGTGTTGCCACATGTGATAATTATTTTACAAAATTTACGGTAGTAACCAGCCATACCCAGAAATCTCATGAGTTGATATTTTGAAATAGCTTCCATCTTTGCTTGTACGAGTTGCACCTGACCTTGGCCTATGACATGACCTTAAGATTGTACATGCACCTGTGCAAATTCACGTTTCTTTAAATATAAAGTCAACTTGGTTTCAGTGAGACTCGTGAAAAAGGTGTTCCTCCCACTCCATGGAATGGTTGATGACATCGTCGACGTAGGCTTTGACGCCTTCATGAGTGGCTGTAATGTCATTGATGCAATGCTGGAAGGTGGATGGAGCGTTCTTGAGCCAAATGTCATAACTTTGTATTGAAAAAGTCCATTCAGAGTTACAAATGCTTGGCATGCTCAATCAGTGGAATCTGCCAATACCCCTTCAATAGGTCAAACTTGCTTACATACTTACTTACATATGCAGTCATCGATTCTTGGTATTGGATAAAGCATTGACACGCTCCATGTCAGAACAACATCTGTATTTACCATCAGGCTTCAGCACAAGAATGCAAGGTGACCTCCAGTCACTATGTCTTGGTTCAGTCATGTCATTGTCCAGCATGTACTGAAGCTTCAAGCTTGATTCGATTCATACGGTAGGGGTGTTGTTTCACAGGCACAGTGCCACCTACATCTACGTCAGGACTCCACTAAATCTGTGAACAGGTACACCCGTGAACAAGTGAGCAAACTCTTAAATTAACTCTGACACTTGAGCCTTTTGTTCAGATGACAAATGACCTAACTTAGCATCCAAGTAAGCTAAAACTTAAGAATTGTTTAGCGTAGGACTAACATAGCCAGCAATATTGACTTGACAGAGCTTTGTCTTTCTACCACAGAGTCAGTACCACTGATTTGTCTGTCAATAACATACAGACCTTGGTACCTCGCACGTAAAAGCTTTTGAAAACCTAGCACAAAGAGATGACATACTCCAACGAAATAAAGGTCCATGAACAGTATGGCCAAAGACAAGGCCAAAAGGACTAAAACCTAGGGACTCCTGAACTGACTCCCTCACAGCAAATAAAAAACAAATGAATGCCTTCATCCAAGTCCTTCTCAGTGTCAAGACAGTAAGCCCTTATCCCACTCTTAATGTCTGATGAAAAACATATTCTTAAAGTCTCTGTAAAGGTCCCTGAGATTCAGGATGATATGCATTAGATTTAACCTGGGTTATGCCCAACTGATGCCCTGATCTGACTGAGGAGTCTTAGGCAAACCAACTATGGTGAAGAACTTTACCAGTGCTGTAATTTTCCTTAAGGGAATAGTCTCTGGAAACCTTGTGGAAGCACACATGATTGTAAGCATGTACTGATTTCCTGACTTAGTTTTAGGGAAAGGACCAACACAATCAATTACGACCTGCTGAGTGGTTCTTCAAAAGCTGGAGTGGGTTTCAAACGTGCGGTTTGGATTTTCTGATAAGGTGTGCCAATCATTTGACACACATGGCAGGTTTTGCAAACTTCAGCCACATCATGCCAAAAATTAAGCCAAAAGAAATGAGACAGAATTTTGTCATTTGTGCCAAACTCAAAACATGCTTTCGATTTGAATTTGGAAGAACATTTTGATGGAAAACCTTCCATTCATTATCAGCCAGTAGATCTGGCGGCGTCCATTTCCTCATCAAAACGATATCCTTGAAATACTAGTAATAGCGACCTGGTACCTTGTCAGCTTCTTCTAAAGAGAGTTCCCTGTTGGCAAGAACTTTGAGTTCTGGGTCTTACCCCTGAAACTTAACTAACTGTTCCCCATGCAGAACTGGTTCCTCAACAGCAAAACTGTGAGAATGTTTAGTACAACGTGATAGACATATTTGGATTATTGCATTTTTTATAATGTGAATAAACTTCTGAGCTTTTCCCTTTAACACACTTTGCAACAACATGGTCCACTGATGTTGAGGTCACTTCAAACTGTTAGCCACCTTTTCAAAATTCAAGAAAAATTCTCAACATCACAGAAAGACGGAAAAAGTCTATCACCATCGCACCATCACCTGTTCAGTCACTGAGAGAGTGATAATTCTGTAATTCAAATTCTTTTAGACGAATTTCTTTATCAGCTTCCAATCTCAATTTAAGTCGATATTCTATATCTTATTTTTCTTTCTCTTTTTCTGTTTCAATTCTCAATCTTTCTGCTTCCATTCTCACTTTTTCTTTTTCAATTTCTGGGCACGGGTGGGCCAGTCGTCATAGGCGCCGCGATTCGCTGTGCAGAGTTGCGTCCCTTACGCACGCCAAAGCAAAGAGATTAGTAAACCGGTGGTCAGACGAATGTTGAATACCAGCTAGACCGAGGCCATTTTGTTAAAGTGAATGACGACAGTGTGATTGACACGTTTCAGCTTGAAACAGCTCCATCACAAGTGGTGAGTTAGATTATAGTTGTAACACCTTATAACAGGATATAGCCCTCGAGACATAGTCCTACGCTGTTTTTCTGGTGTGGAGAAGAATGAAGACATGTCATCGTATTATCTTTTGTGTGTATGTCATCTTACGTTATCTTTTTCGAGCTTTTCATGTCTTGCAGGATGTCACCAGAAAGCAGTTCTAAACTTATGTAGTAATCACTACGGGAAACAAAGATTCTTAATCTTTCAAAGATAATTCATCTTTAGCTGTCGACACTGACAACACTAATAAAACGAAAATAGCCCGTACTCAATTTTTAAGAAATGTTCCTTATTATTTAGATTAATTATACTTGACAGGTTCTGCTTGTTCACTTAAACGTATGATTTAGCCAAATCTACTGTCTTTACATTATATAAGAGCAGGGGCTACATTCTGTACAACACTCTCGGAGTACAGTCATTTATCAGATCTTTATATAGGCCCCATTATAGAAGAGTCTCTAGCTGATGGGTTGGACTTGCTGGTCAGTGTTTGCCCCAGCTTGTCTTTGACTTGCCTCTCTGCTGGTCCCTCCTTGTTGTTTGCCAGTTGTGTCCTGCTTGCATTTTCAGAGTGCTTTAAAAGAGAGATAACCAAATGTCATTCCAATTAACTGTTCATACCCTCAATGTGTTTACAAGTGATAATCCTTCCTCTACTATATAGGTTTCAGGTGTGCATTAGATACTACGTCAAACAGGAAACTTAGTGCTTGTCCGGACAAAGGATAAAAATGATTGCTTTTGCGGCCAAACTCCTCAAAGATCTGTAAATCTGTCCAAATGATAGCGATTCAGCACTTGCTGAATAGTCAATATGACTTGTTCTATGTCGCTATTACACTTAGTTATAAACTGCCTGTGAGGTACAAAATTCATTAAGCTTTCATAACTTTCAAATAACATTAGCACCTCTGGCTAACCCATTCAACAACCATGGCTACCCTCAAGTGTTCTGCTTTAGTTGTGATACCATCTTATTGTAGCTATTGTGTTTAACTGGGGAAGTTTGCTCAATCACGCGGTAATAGGGTTTCCGCTTATTTTGCAGTTTCTTTTTCCTTTTGCAATAGACTTGGTCACCTAGGGGCTCGTACTGTCTGCAATCGTAGTCTGACTGTACTTTACTTTCTTCATATGTCTGTGGACTTGCTGCTCAAGAGAGATTAAGTGTTCTTCTTTTACTAAATATATCCTCCCAAAATTGTACATTGTAACATTGTAAAACACGTCATATGTAGTGACATTAACCATATGTGTCTAGTCAGTCTCGACGGGCATTAACGAAGACTTAAACCTATGTCTCCCTCGTCATTATCACGTTTGGTTTGGTCAGTTGTGAGAACAACAGATCATAACATGGTGTCAGAAGTACAGGAACTTGGATAGAACTAGTAGTATAGGTAATGGTGATTCTGGCTCACTTCCACTGGAGCCAGACTTATATACCTATACCGCTACTACAGATGGAATTTTTTATGTCAAAATGATGATGCGCATCAACAATCGTCATGACATTAAACTAAATTGTAATGAAAATATTCTCTATCATTCTTACTCATACGCATGCCATTATTTTTAACAAAGTGATATTCAACATCTATATAGACCAAACTATATACTCTTCTTGGTAATTGGAAAGAAACAATTGATGACCGTATTTGGTTGGTTTGACATCACTGATATAATATATACCTTGTGGTAATTCTCTCCATTTGATAATTTTGTTCCTGAGCAAAAGTGCTTTGATAGCTTTTTTGAGTTCTCCTTTGTTGGTTTGTAATTCTTCATTATTATATACTCATGTAAGCATTCGTTTAAATGTGATCCAACAATAGGAAACAATCTATTTTTAATCCCCAACAAGTTCTTTGGTTTTGGCACGGAATAATTGACGCGCTTGTTGTCTCCCCTGTTCTATGAACTTTTTTTTCTCGTCTTCGCCAATACCACTCGTCTTACGAGAATTTGATTGAATCTCCAGCTTTATTGCATTGTATTTGGTGAGTTCTGACAACACTAAACGAAACTCCTCCTCGGATATCTTACAATCAGCCAGTGCTGTTGAAATATGATCCTCAATGCTGTTCAACTTTGCTTCGGCGAGTATCCAAATATTATCATGTTTTAATGCTTTCTTTTGCAACTAATGAGAAATAAATTTTATCACTATTCCTGCCAGTCCTGAGACTTTGGCAGCTATTTCCATGCCAAGTACCATAGGCGCGGCGATTATAGTTGATATTAAACCAACACCTGCTACACTCAGTCCCATGCTAGCCGTTACAAGCGCAGTGTCAACTCCATCGAGAGCATTCACGGCTTTGCGATACTTTTTATACAATTCAAGTCTCAACTCCCTCTCCTTCTCTATTCGATGTTTTATGTCCCTTATTTGATGTAATCAAAATCCATCAACAGTATCCATCTTTTCAGATGCTTCATCAAGCGCCGGATATAAACTCATAGTTTATATTATTTTATCATATAATAGTCTTTAATTGTTCTGCTTCAATGTTTTGAGAGTATACATCAGCCTTATTAAATGTATATTATATGGCATAAATAGCTTAGTAAGAGAAATGCTATCAATTTTAATAATTTGGACCCCGTCAAGGTTTGCAACGGGTGATGCTCCTATATAAATAATACTGCAACGTTGACGTTGGTGTTTCTTGAGCCATTTAATCGTTAGGCCTGCTAATTTCGAATGCATCTTCTGGTGCTTTTCCAAACAACACTTCAAAAATAAGCGTAGAAAGATTAGGTATTGCACTCAAGTTATCTTTAATATCATTGAATTCAGTACCCAAATTTAAACTCACGATTTTTACTGCCTGGCGACTAAATAACATATGACCTGGGTTTTCTGGCAGGGGAGAGACTAACACACTTTTTCGTTTTGAGGGGATATAAGCCGCGAGTACAATCCCACTATTTATTATCTTAGTTACATTATGTGCCTTACCCATCATCACATATGATGGAGTAATGACGATATTCAGTAGCCTCTCGATTTTTTCTTCGACCATAGTCCATTTATTATCATTGTTGCGAGATTGTATGAAGTGTTTTTATGTAGTCCACTAACGTCGACATTGCTTAAATCTCCTAGATTACCTGTGAATGTAACTTCTTTCTGCTTGTATACATTGTCTTGTAAGTGTAAAGTGTATAACTTACCATTGATACCAGGTTTACCGATCCTTCTGTGTCTCCGAGATCGGAAAGCGCAATTGTATTCATTGTCTAAGGTTATGCGTTCCAGGGCCTAATGAATCAATCATTATTTATAATATGGAGTGTACTCAAGTATCGTATATGTACAGGTTTATGTTTTACATCTAATACAGAAATTTTGAGATCTGAAATAATACCCCGCTTTAAATTTTTATATTGTAATGATGAGAAAGATTCTGTTCTACCGCTATTGTATTTTTCATCTTTGACTGGAATAGCTCTCAACAGGGTAGAAGTACTTTCGAGTTGAATACTATCCATTGTACTGATCTGATCAAGATGGATGCACAACTCTTTATAGGGAACTAAATCGGGTAATTTAGTTCCATGCCATGTTTTGTTGGGATTTATTATTGTCAATATTACTCCTCTGGAGTTTACAAGTCCAAGTGTATCTGCTACGTTCGGTTTAAGCATTAAAATCTTTTCTCCAGAGTCCCATTCAACTCATTTTGTGTGAGACTAATTCCCAAAGGCTTAAAAAATTCATCATTGAGTGAGCATACACTGTAATACCCACCAATCAGGTATAACAATGTGATTGTGATCAATACCTAATTCACCTATTAAAAACCAATTATTTCTTCTTGAAGCACTTATATTAGTCCACCGCGGGTAATATGTTACATCACATAGAGCGACTTCAAGTTGACCAGCCGAGTTATCAATAGTATGAAGCAGTTGAATAGACTGATCATTTGTTATTCCTGGGAGTGTAACATACATATTAAATATCCAAAGATACTATATCATAACTTAAATATGAAATCAACTTACATTACTAATCAGTCGATTTTATTAAGTGCCTCTGGTGCTATTGTTTTGGTTAAATTCCCTGATATCTTTGAAAAATACAGTGTCACGTCAACTAGCGACAAAATGGTGCACAATTGGTTCCACAATCTGATGCAATTTTGGCAGAACCAGTTAAACTTTGCCGTATGGTGTGCCACAACAGGATGTGGTGTATCTCTTTATGCCCCAGGATTTGAACTAAATAAGTCAGTATTATCATTTCACGTGTACTATCAGATTAGACTTATACTTAAAGAAATTAGTGCCCCATTACCGCATGATCGAGCATGGAATGCATCAAATAATCCGTACAATAGGTTCGCGTATGAGCGTATTTGTCAGGAATTTAATATTTCTAAAGATTGGCGTATTAAAGGACTTAACCATGGTCTAGGTGTTCCATAGAGTGGACAAAAAACTGTTACAGAAGAAAGTGATGATTTAGTTAAAAAAACTCATTTACCATTCGATTCATTTAAGTTGTTACAGAAAAACAATCTTTTAGTAAGATTGCATAATCTTAATCATGGTTGGGAACTTTCGAGTAACGATATGAGAGGAGATCTTATGAGTTTTAAGGGTGGTTTAGCTTATATTGTTACAAAATTTGTGCAACTGAACGATACCGCAAGCGCTTGGAATGAATTTCTTAATGATAAAACAGAAAATAATTTTACTAACCCAGGAGTTGTAAGAGTAAATGAATCAATAAGAACTTACGTATGGGCAATTCTCGGTACACAATCCGCAAAAACACGAAGGGGAATAGTTGGTTCTGGGACGGCGCTCGATGCGCAAAAACAGTTTAAAGCAAACGTGGAGGATGTTATTAATTCACCAGTTGACATATATACCATCTTCTATAAAACGTTATCAAGATGTATTACAGTACGCTCAATCCAAAGTAGACTACGTTTATGCGCCGAGAATATACCTGTCTCAGAGTAATATGGAACTTAAGATTGGTCAAGTGATCGGTTATAATATTAAAATTGTTATTGCTACTGATCAATAAAAACCAGGTATAAATTCAGATATTAACACTTAATTAATAACGCAAACAAACACAGGCAAAACGGGAATAGTCAAGCCACAGATATCTACTGACGCTCCTACTAACACATATACTAACGCACAACCACAAGTGCCACCACATATTGCAGCTCAATCAACAACATATCGATGAAAAAACAGCGCTTATAGTAGGTGGAGTTGCGGCTGGTTTACTCATGATTTGGTTAAATAGTTCTTTGCAGATACGTACAACAGCCCAGCAATTGCTACGATCAGTGCCCACAAGTTTTGACTAAGCCAAGTGGTGGTCTTTGCTAATAAATTCAAGAGCCAGGAAACAATACTCCCTATTATACCGGGAAGTGCAGACGCGACTTTCCCAGTGAACTTTCCCAGTGCTTCTCCTAATGCTTTTAAATACTTTTTTTATCCACTCTTTTATACCATTTTTATCACTAGGTGGTGTGCCACCTCCTGTACCGCCTGTACCACCGGTTAACGTGAGAGTCAAAGTCGATATAATAAATCCCAATGCGGTTAAAATACTGGCAATGGTTATCCCCTGTTCTCTGAACAACGTTTTAATTTTATCGGCCAGTGTAGTGTCATCTTTGAAGACTTAATCAATAGTTTTTCGAATTCGACTGATTTGTGAACGAAGTGCCTTTCTATTACTCAAAGCTGCATTGCCTTGTCGAGGCCACGTAATTCCTTAATACTGAACTCTGAGGATGGTACCTGTAACATGGAATTATCGTAGTAGGTATCCAAATTTTTGGAGTCCGTCCGAGGCCAGCTTCGAGCTTTCTTCCAAATTATCTATATCTATGTTACCGAGTTCAGTACGCACAGACTGAAGAACCTTAGTATTATTTGCAGAAAGTTTTCTCATGAGTAGTCTACAAAACCTAATTCATCACGAACAGTGTTGATGCCATGTTTAGCGGCTATCGTAGACAAGGCTAGGGACTTACGAGTACGAGAATTCATAAGATCAGTATCCGGAGAGCCACGCAGTCGCAATATTCCTTTACTATCTATCGTAAACTTTGAATAGTCACGGACAATAGGAGTTTCTTTTAAGGCATTGTAATAATCATGTACGGTTTATTGTAAAGGTTCATCGTTAAGATTCATAAAGCTGGTACCCTCTTCGATTGTACTCGGATTATCAAAGTTATCTAGATTTAAATCATCCATTTTTATATTAAACATAAGGATATATAATTTCAATATAACAATGTCTTCCCAATACGGACGCAAGTTAAACCCACAACGTAGACTTCAGGATCCATTAGGGGTCAAAGCAATTCGCTATATAACTAATAACCCGAGTACCATTGATCAGAATCAAACACTTCTGGTTCGCTTTCCTAATCTCGATGCACACCATGTGTTAGTTCCGGGAACTGCACGACTATCATTTACAATAAGTTTGAATTCTACCGACGCTAGCAGAGAGCTCATTCAGAACATAGGTCGTGCGATTGTTAAGAAAATCATGATTACAATTAGCGGCAATGAAGTTTTGAGTATTGACGACAGTGATGTATATTTCTGATACATGGATCTCTGGAGAACAGCTAAAGAATGGGAAAACTTACAAGGTATTTGTAATCAGAACACATTGAGACTGGGTGTGGGTGCTGATAGTGGCGATAATACCGTCGTAGAATATAAGGCTGTTGCTGATGCATTAGTTAACCGATTCTATATTCCACTAGACTTTGAATTACTAGATAGTCACATACCCTTCTATCAAGCATCCCTAGGCGATAGGTTAGAATACGAACTCACTTTTAATGACTACAGCAGAGTAATCAAAGCTGCTGAAGATGGTACTAGCTATTCTATTAACAATATCTCACTGGAGTATGATATGATAACAGATCCTGAATTAGCCACACAAATTCGCAACTAGTATACCGGAAGTTAAACCATTTTGTACAATCGCCTGCTTCGCACCGAAAGATCATCAGGAACAAAAGAGATATGACGTGGAATATCAATCTAAACGTTCCCGCTAGATAGTTGAAGGCTATTTTGATGTTGTTGGAGGACCCCTCTGATGCATTTGCAAGAGATACCGAGAAGTTCTACAACCCCAAGATTACAAAAGTAGAATTGACAATCGAGGGCGTGCCTAATCAACTATATAGTCAAGGCATGCGAGCATATCAAAAGTGGGATGAGATTAAAAAACTCTCTCTGGGATGTGTCTATGGCTGAATTCCTTACCACGAAGTATGCGTTATGGCTCGACATGTGAACCACGGAAGATGACCAACTACACAGCAGTGACCGGAGAATAGAAAATGCTAGCGAGGGTGTTACTATACAGATAACGAAGCTCCAGGAAGCGGCTGGTAAATTAAATTTATATTTGTACGTGATTATGGACGCGCAACTCAACATACAGAATGGAAGATTCCTGCAAGAGATCTATTAATAATCTTTTACCTAAAGAACCACACTGCACTTTCATCTGCGGGCAAATGGGTTGTGGAAAATCAGCTTTTTTTCTAGATATTATCAAAAGTCATTATCGATATGTTTTCGACCATATTATTATTCTGTGCCCGACTATAAACGTTATCGAGAGATGGGGTAATGAATGATCCCGGGGTGCACAGATTTGATCTGGGCGATCGTTTACAAGACTGTTTATGAGTATGTCATGAAAAATACAAAGGAGATTGCAGTGCGAGTAAAGATCTTACCTAAAAAGAAAGACATGCTTTCATATTTAGCATTCTCCGGTCGTCATGCTCAGCATAGCGTTTGGGTACTTACTCAAAAATACAACTCTGTCCTGAAAGATCTCAGGGAGCAGACCAAATGGGTAGCCCTGTTTCATTGAAAAGACTGAGATTCATTTGAGGAATGTCTACGTGAAAATGATGTTATATATACCAAGCCCGAACGAGATAAAGTCAGAAAACTGTTAGCGGAAATGAAGCATTGTAAACTCGAATTAAAAACTGATCAACCAGCTGCTTATGCAATTGCATAGAAAAAAAATAGCAAAAAAACAAACTGCTAAGCAAAATTATAGCAACTGCTCAGCAAAAATATGGCCAAAATATAGCAAAAATAGCAACTGCTGAGCAATAATATAGCAAAAATATAGCAAAAATAGCAATTGCTAAGCAAAATTATAGCAACTGCTAAGCAAAAATATAGCAAATTTTAGCAAATATAGCAAAAATATAACAAAAATACGATAAATTGAACATTAGCGGTTATTATGTAATAATGTGGTTTGAAATCCTCATTATTTCGCAACAGTTTATTATTTCGGGGCTGTATTGGATATGCCATATTCCATTATGTTAGACTTAAATATCTCCTTAGGTATTACATTATGGAATGCGATGAACTCATCGAACAAATGCTCAAAGAACCTGATCAACATACAGAAGTAGTTACAGATAAATCTTTAGATAAACATAGAGAAAGACTCCCTGCTTTGGTAGCCGGTGGAAAATGTTCCCAATATTTTGGGGAAAATTATACCATCGAAAAAATTGATAACTTGACCGATGAAGAAATTAAAAAACTGTACTCACGTTACGAGTCTGGGAGCTACCATGACTAAAACAATAGGTTCGGCTACACAGTCGTAGCTAGTATGTTTCTTCCTATCCTGGCAGAACATCGTCCGTATTTATGCGAATCTCTTGAGAAAGACCCATTCATCGAACATGCTATAAGCACAGTAAGCTGTGAGTTTTATCAAAGATATGGAATGTTCTAAGCTGTGGTAACCACTGCTTTAATAATTACGGCTAGGTATTGTCAATTTAAACATAAGTGCCCACTTCCTAATAATGGAGACTCAAGTGACACCACAGATCGAAGCAGCCCAGTCACAATGGGCCAGGCGCAGAATATTAAGATTAGATTTTATTTATGAAGAACTGCATAAGCAAGGACATTCAATTAAAACATTTAAGGATGTTGAATCTGCCATGCACGAATACTTCCTTGTTTATGGAAAGAAACTTGACCCAATACAGAAACCAACAATAAGTCAGTTTTATACACATACAGAAAATTTATAGCTTTGGGATTGTCCACCGTGGCTATTTTTAGCTATGTTCTATTGCGTATCAACCATTAATAATAACCCTGACTGCTAATCTATAAATAGCACTGACTGGTTGTTCAGCTATGTCGTGATGACTGTTGTCTATTTTTAGCTACACATAAGCTATGAGCTATGTCGCGATTACAGCTCACCAGTGGACTCACCAGTGGAGATGTGATTTACCTTTTAGACAAATGATATATGTGTATAACCATGAATCTGTGCAGATATACACTCATTGGGAAATCGATTCAATGTCAGCAGCCATGTGTGGTTGTTAACTGTGGGACCCATTCTTATTATTTCAGACAGGGATATTAAAGTTACTTTTGTTCTGTATGTGGGATTGGGGTCAAAGGTAGTTACTGTTTATGTAAGAGTCATGGTGCTGATAGGGTCAGGAAGGAGATTATTTACACTAGGAAGAGAGATTACATCAATGAGAGGAATAGGTTGGGGAGAATACATATCTATATATGAAAAACAACCAATTAGACATTTGAATCATTTTGTATATACGATTAAATCACAATGGTTTTTGTCAGAGAGTTGAAGGTTTTGGCAAAACAACGTGGTCTACATGGATATTCTCGAATGAGAAAAGCTGAATTGATTGATTTACTCGGTTTAGAATACAACAAACCCCAGACTGTTAGAGAACTCAAAGCTGAAGCAAAAAAAAAGTGGGCTGAGAGGTTATTCTCGAATGAGAAAAGCTGATTTGATCGCTTTACTAGATAATAATAAATCAGTTGGTGATGTTGTTGATAATAATGAGTTTAAATTTCTTCCCACAGCCGGGGTTGGTAAATATCTAAGAGGTTGGAAGATGATGTTAATGATGTTAAGCCCATTGTATTGAGGAAAATTAACAAGGAGTTAGATGATTTAAATAGTATAAAATACCAGCTGACGATTAAAATGTCATTGAGTAAAAGTAATGCAGACGATAGCATTGAATATACCGAACATTATTTCCAGAGGCAATCAAGAAGTTATAACCGAATCTGATACTATAGGCACATCATTAGATACATCAATTCAGAGGATACAAGAAACTTTAGAACGCTGGACTAATAGAGGTTCGGTTTGGGCTGTGGATAAAATCGATAGTTTATATTTAGATATAGCAAATTATATGCTTTTCAAAGGTGGATCTTATATAGATTTACCCCCGTATTATAAAAAGAAAAAAGCCATAATTAATGTAAAAAATAAAGGCGATGACTGTTTCAGAATGATGATAAGATCTGCATTGTTCCCCGTAGACAAAAATCCGGATAGGTCTTCTAGCTATCCCCGAAACGATGGACGAAACCTTGATGGTATAGACGAACCCACACCAATCTCACAAATTGATAAGGCGGAAAAGCAAAATAATTTAGCTATAAATGTTTTTGGACATTCTTCTAAAGGAACTGTTGTACACAGGATAAGCTCCGCTCTGGAACATATTCCTAGAATCAAATCATTTCTCGATCGAAAAAGATGGTAGATATCATTATACGTGGATAAAGAGTGAAAGCAGGCTAGTGTGCGATCAAACAAAACATGCAGGAAAGAAATATTTCTGTGAAAGGTGCCTGCATGGGTACAGCAGACAAGATCCATTAGAAGTGCATAAAGAAGACTGCAGAGGTGTTGGACAGACTGCTATCAGGATTGATATGCCTAAAGAGGGAAAAAATATATTAAAATTTGAACATTATTGTAATCAAATGCCAGTACCGTACGTAATTAACGCTGACTTCGAAGCACTTATCAAACGTACAGAAAATACCCAACACAATACTGAATGTAGTTTTACGTATAAAACTCAAGAACATATTCCTTGTGGGTTTGGATATATAGTTGTAAGGTATGATGGGAAAACAAACCCGCCCGTGATTTACAGAGGTCCTGATGCAGCGGGAAGTTCCTAGAATATCTACAAAATGAAGAGAGAACAATCAGGGAAAACACATGTGTATGATGAGAGATGATTGGAGGGCCTATAAGAAGTCAACGAGTTGTCATGTTTGTAATAAACCCCTGAATGGGGATTCTGTAAGAGATCATTCCAATGTCACGTGTAATTATCGGGGAGCCAACGAGTGTAACTTGAAATTCTCAAACAATACACATCCCTGTTGTGCCGTTTCACAACCTTAGAGGATATGATTCTCATCTCATCATGTAAGCTATCACAAAGACCTACGGCGGCTTAACGTGTATTCCTAATAATATGGAAAAATACATATCATTCCCACTGACTAAAGCTATACATTATACGGACAAGGATGGGAAAGCCAGAATAAAGCAAAGTAATGGGCTACAGTTTCTGTTATCTTCCCTGGACAATTTAGCTAATGCGAACAATCCTGATGACTTTGCAATAACAAATCAATGTACCAATCGGATAACACGTCATTTGTTGTTGAGAAAAGGTGTATGTCCTTACGAATATGGGGATGATTGGTCTAAATTCGACGAAACTAAACTACCACCCCTTGAATCATTCTATAGTAACTTAACAGAATCTAAAATAACCAATGCCGATTATGAACATGCTCTGACGGTGTGGGATAAATTAGGTTGTAAGAATTTAGGCAATTATCACGATCTGTACTTAAAAACTGATGTACTGTTACTCGCTGATATATTGGAGATATTTAGAAAGACATGTTTAAAAGTATACGGCGTAGACCCAGCATGGTACTATTCCAGTCGCGGACTATTGTGGGATGCATTTTTGAAGAAGACCGGTGTAGAACTAACACTACTCACCGATAACGATATACACTTGTTTATTGAGAAAGGATTAAGAGGTTGTACATCGATGGTAGCAAAAAGGTATTCTGAGGCTAATGTGAATGATCTCGAAGTGAATGATATCCATGAGGTTGATGTGAATAAAGGGTACATATCCAACAGAGTTACATAAAGACCATAACAGTTATCCGCTAGCTCCTGAAAGATTAATGGTGAATAAAGATTGGATGTCGGAATATCAACACTCCTTGATGGGTAATACTAGTTTAGCTATCGTAGAAAAACTCATAGACAAAATATATAGTTCACTACAGAAACCGCCAGTTATATCTATCGTTAGCTATGAAACTAAAGAAAATACAAAAAGTTCTAAAGTTTGATCAAAGCCTTTGGAAGGAGTCTTATATAAGGCTGAACACAGATTTAAGAAAGATAGCTGTAAGCGATTTTGAAAAGAATCTCTATAAGCTCGTGAATAACTCAGTATTTGGTAAAACTATTGAGAATCGAAGGAAGCGTGTTGATGTTAAATTAGTCAAGTCTAATGAGGAAGAAAGACTCAGGAAACTTATAGCCAACGGCTTTTAACAGAAGCAATATATTTGATAACGACTTAGCTGCACTACATATGCAGAAGAGTAATATAAAATTCAACAGTCCGGTGTACGTTGGTATGAGTATTCTTGACTTGTCAAAACACTTAAGTTCGTTGTAATAAAAGTCATACATTAAGAAGCAATACAGTGAAAGATGCGAGGTGTTATATACCAACACAGATTCTTTGTTGATGGAAATACAAACCGAGGATGTGTATAAAGATATGGCAGAAAAAATAGATATGTACGACATGAGCGATTACCCAAAAGATAATCCACAGCACAGCAAAGTAAATAAAAGGGTGTAAGGTAAGATGAAGGATGAATGTGCTGGGACCCCTATTGCGGAGTATGTCAGATTAAGACATTAAGATGTATTCGATAAAGAAGTCTGATAATGGGGAGATAAAAAATGCTAAGGGTGTTAAGAAGTATGTGGTCAAAAAGCATATCAAACACGAACAGTATAAAGAAGCATCATTCAATGGTAGAACATTCAAACATGAGATGAACTCTTTAAGAAGTTACAATCACCGGATATATGGATTAAGAATGAACAAGACATCATTATCCCCCTTAGATACAAAGAGATGGATTGATAAGGATGGTGTAACTACCTATGCTTATGGTTACTTATGGCGGTAATACTGTATCGTTGGGAACTATAAGCAACTTTTCTCGTACAAATGCCCTGCCCGGTCCATCTTTAAGGTAATAAAGAATAGGCCCTCCTTCTTTCATAACCAATCGACTAATGTTATATATCTTAAGACACCAAATCGGATCGGTTGCACGACGTAGGCCTCCTTCGAGTTCACCGGGCTGGTATAAATATCTTACCCTTTTTGTTCTTTGCCTCTCCGAGGTGCTGAAGATTTGGAAGTCATGGATTTCATTTTAATCGCATCGGAGGTTTTCTTTCCGATTAATCTCGTTACTTCATTATAAAGCGCTGATACAACAGCTGATAATCCTGTCACCCATTCGGTTCATCTTAATCGTTCCGATTTCATTTTAATCCCATACTGACAGCCAAACAAACGTTCTGCTAATGTCCGGTTACATCTTTCAACGATAGCTTGACTACGGTGGGCCTCTTTTTCACCACACCTGATTTCGACATCGTGCTTTGTTAACAGTTTAGTTATTGATCCCATAAACCAGAATCTACTTGAAATAGCTTAGGCGATTTTAGTGGTCCGCGTTTATATATGCGGCTAAGTGCATTAGCTACTTCTGTTGAATCTTTTAATGGCTCAGCCTCTTTGTATCGACTAGCCACATCCACTATGGTTAAAGCGTATTTATACATTTTGCGTCTTTCTTTTTCTTGGGGAAGAAACAAGAGGTCAGCCTGATGAACTTCATTCGTTGTAAAAATATCAAACTTCTTCCCCGGTATATAACGCAGTGCCAGTAAGTATATTTGCCACATCGCTTGTTTCTTTAACCAATCCTTGGCCACATCTTTAGATACCTTAGTTGCAGTGGCTAATTTTTGTATTGCTCCTATACCTTTGCAATATCCTCGTGGGCTATAGTAAATTCTATTCATTATTAATAAATATTGATGTTTCTTTTAATACGAGTCATGACGATCTTTGATGCGCATCATCATTTTGACATAAAAAATTCCATCTGTAGTAGCGGTATAGGTATATAAATCTGGCTCCAGTGGAAGTGAGCCAGAATCACCATTACCTATACTACTGAACCAGAAATTATTGTAAGCGTTCCCCAGTGAGAGTTTTTCAAAGTCACCTATACATAGGTTACAAACGTATACACCAGCGTGCCCTAGGCACTATAAGTTGTGGATATCAACTTCTTTATTACTGTAAAAAAGCTTTTTACGGTATTAAAGAAGTTGTTATCCTTAGATTGCGTCAACGTTGTCATCCGCCAACTTCAAAGTAATGCTTATCAAACAATTCAACTGATTACAACTTGTTGCAAGATAAATGGTATGTGACGGCCACTCTTATGTAATCTGTATTTCATACAACCTTTAATGTTATCATATGTGCTTGAGATAAAGTAATACTACAACTACTTCTCAAAGCACGTCGTCTAGCAATCTACCATGTTTCTCAGTGTGTATGCACGATATTGATAAAATGACACAGTTTGATGATGGAAGCTTAACACTTGTCAGTCATCAATTAACATCAACATTCTCATATTCCATTTTTATAGAAATAGAAACTTTTCAATATTGTGGAATAATTTCTAAAATACTTGAAGATTAATATCGTTTTCCTGAAGAAATCCATAAGGGGACAGACGTGTCCTCGAGAAACTAATTTCCTAGGTTGGAGTCAAGAGAAGGGAACATCTGACCTCAATTCGAGGGGGAAAAGTCTGGCCAGGCTTGGTTGAGAACTGGCCTGGGTCAAACTTTCCCTGAGGAAGATTTGTTTGTTTGTTGTTTAACACCGCACTCTACAATATTCCAGCTATATGACGTCGGTTTGTAAATAATCGAATCTGGCCCACACATCCAGTGATTGACATCGTGGCATCGATTTTCGCAATTGAGATGCATCAACCAATTGAACAAGTCTGACCACCCGACCCCATTAGTCGCCTCTTGCAACCAGCTCAGTCGCCTCTTATGACAAGCATGCTGAAATTGACCAAGACTGGAACTTCACTTGTGAAGAACTGGCCAGGAGGATATTTCGGTCTGTTACACTGGTACACTTCTCTAAAAAAACGACAAGTTGCCAAACCTCCAAAGAGTCCGCATTCCAGACATTCAAGTGAAGCCTACTATTCCAGCCCCTGAAGCATCGCTTACAAGATCTGGACGACCTGTCCGATCACCAAACTACCTGAAATACTATGAAACTAGTTAACCCTTTTTGCAGATGGTCACGTCACGCTAGGTAAAATATGTAGGCTGGATGACGTCACTCATGACCGTTTTGTTATGTATTAATGCATCACTGTGATCACGACAATAGACATTCGATGCTAAAATGGTGCATTTTAGGTTGTGTGTAACAACTGATTACAACAAAGTAGACACAATTTGTGGATATCAACTTCTTTATTACTGTGAAAAAGCTTTTTACAGTATTAAAGAAGTTGTTATCCTTAGATTACGTCAACGTTGTCATCCGCCAACTTCAAAGTAATGCCTATCAAACAATTCAACTGATTACAACTTGTTGCAAGATAAATGGTATGTGACGGCCACTCTTATGTAATCTGTATTTCATACAACCTTTAATGTTTTCATATGTGTTTAAGATAAAGTAATACTACAACTATTTTGGGTCACAGATGTTTGATGTTGTATTTATATATCTACCGTAGTTATCAATAATCAACATGAAGTGCTGCCTATTCGATGCTTAAATGCGTATTGTGTCTACGAGTCTACATTGTCATCAAATATTTGTATATTCTTGCCTAGCCATCATATCATTTGAAACACTTTCTGTAAGACTAATTCAACCTTGGTTACTTTGGATGGTCACAGTGTGGTTCCACAACATTTGACTGCACTTGATTAACACTGTCTCACAATGCTTATTTATGCAATTGAATCAAAGAGGCTTTATTGAAGAGAAACATGTTATGTCAAATGAAACACATATTGTTTTGTTTATCTTCTGTTTTTAGGTCACCGATTGACTTTGAATCAAAACAAGTAAGATCCATACCTATTTATCTATCTACTATTGTCATTTTCATACAGTTCTCGATTTGACTGAGCATAATGTGTGTACCGACAATGTCTATCACTGCATATCTATCTTCATTTTTGCAAATATATCTCCTTATTACATTCACGAACCCTTATATTTATATACTATATTATATTATAATCCATTTCGAACATTAGCCAAAACAGACTGCATAGCAAGTAAATTGTTTCCTTGAAAAAAAAACCCACAGGAACATATGGTACAAAAAGGGAATTGCATCGGATATCATTTTGGTCACTGATGGGTCAGTTTGGAAATGTCACCCACGTCTACAATAGAACTTTTTGAAAGCTTAACTGAGGCCTTAAATATTCGAGGATGTCGTATGATAAAAGAGCATGCCCGATTGTACCTAATAGGTTGTGAAATGTAGACACTGAAGGCTGGCCCTGCGGGAATATTGCTCGACATAAAGGAAAGGTTGACTATTGGAAAGTTCCATGTCAACCCTCTTGTCTTACAGTCTTGTGGAAAATCTGTATTTAAATATGAAACAGACGAGGCGGTCTCACAGGTCTCCTTTAAAATCAGTTGATGGGAACTGACTATTTGATGCTTAAGTAAGTCTTAGTCTGTTTCTTTTGTTATCTCCTAGAAAGAGGAAAGGACCTCCATGCCATAACTTTACCATTTAGAAATGAATGCACACCTTTGTTCAGAGGTTGCGAACTATTTTGCATTTTCCAGGTTGGCACTGGATATGGTTCCTCAGTTGTGTCTTTGATTGGTGAAGATTATCATTGATATTGCTGTTGGATGAGTGAGGTCATCTATATATCTGATACTTCTTTGAGTTAATTAGTAAGCTGTATTTTGACTTTGTCACTTTCAGTGTGGGTGTGTAAGTCTTGCAACACTTTTTGTGATAATGCATTTGACCGATGCAGTTCATGTGGATCTCAAAAAGAAGCTAATGTGCCCAAGAAGAAACTTTTAACAAGTAAGAATTTCATTTCTCTCATACATGAAAACATTATGCAATCATAAACAACTGAACAGTAATAATGCAGTAACATATTCATAGATGCTCATCAGCACTGGCATCAACAATAAGCTTCAAAATTTGCAGGGGACTGATCATTGATATATTAACGTGTTTAGGATAGGGTCTTTCGACCACCCTTCCTATTTTATGTAAAATATTGTCATGCCACACCACCCCTCAAGTAACATAATTTTCATAATAAATGACCAGTCACTAACAGAATGTCAATGAAATTGTAATACCCTTATGTATCTACGAATGGAAATGTATTTTGTATCAAGGTATTAACATAAAAGCAATATGTCCGCACCTTTTTTAAAAACAACATTCGTTTGTTAGACATGATGAACGTGATGAAAAAATATATGTTATGATTTTTGTTATTAAATTGCATGTTTTAGTCTGTCTTCAACTAGTGTGATAAAAATCACAGCCAGGAATATATCATACACCTTCTAATCAGAATCCGTTGTGAGCTCTTTAAACGTCTGTGAAGTACAACATGCACATTAACATTTTGTAGTAATCACGTGTCTCCTCCCATGTGGTTCATTTGTTAATAAATTGTATTTATATAATATGCGTTACCATTAATTCCTTTGTTCAAAGCTGGAGGGCCACCATCATTTAGTATTATTCATGTTCACATTTTGACCCGTTTGGCATCTCTTCCGTTCACGTGTGTGTTATGGATGTGAATCGCCCAATGAAAATAACAATTGTGAAATGACTAGCAATCAGGGGTTAAAATTGTCAAGTGGGTGGTCATAAAATACTAAATACTTGTAGGATCATCATATTAAGATATTGTCGTCACCTTGTGTCTCATCCCATGCGGTACATTTGTTGATATTTGTTTTATATAATATGCGTTACCTTTCAGGTCCTTTTTTCAAATTTGGAGTGCCACCAGGTGAATATATGCCCAGTCATTTCATTTAATTCATGTTCACATTTTGTCATTTCTGGCATCTTTTTTGTACACATGAATGTAAATCGCCCTATGAAAACATACAATTTTGATATGAATATAGTTTCCAAATAGAAATAATTTAGCGGACTTGCATACATTAGCACCGATGGTGCTAACATTGTAAAATTAGGTCAGCGCAATGCAGGGGTTAAACGTGACAAGTGGGTGTTCGTAAAATACTAAACACTTGTAGCATGGATATAATACATAGAAATGTTAGAATATTGGTCACACGTTATGTTCACTACTCTGGGCACATGTTACACTGCGGGGAGGGAGAGTCATGAGACGAGGAGGATAACACACCAAAGACACAAATTGGCAGAGGGACATATATGTTCTTTTGGCTGCATCTCTCTATTTATGATAATGTTATTATGATAACTGGTGCCAACACGATTCTGATGATAATAGTGTCAGTGGCAATAGTTGACACTACCGTGAATCGGTTATCATAGCAAAGGTAAGTGAGAGGCCATAAAAGACGTGTACTTACTCTGCTGAAAACCCGACTGGCGCCTTCCTGGGATCCCGGGATCCCGGCTCGCTCATTGGCTGGGAGCTTCTCAGGTCCTCTAACTTCCCTGACATGGGATGCAGCACTGGGGATGCTTCGGCTTGCCTGTCTGGCATGACCGACCACCACGCTCCCCTCCATTTACATGAGCCCCTTATTCTTCCTTGGTCAATATCTGGGATCTTTCTTGGCTGATGAGCTTTTCTCCCATCTTTCTATCCACACTTGACTCACGAGACTCTTAGGGATACGCGGATTCTTCGTATGATTTTTTTTCCAAATGGGTCCTCTCTTTCCGTCCTGTAAACATACCGGGCTGACCTGCCTTTGTCTTGATGCCCAGTAAATATACTGTTCCGACTGAAGAGCCCATAGTCTGGGCGACGAGAGCAGCGACGTCCCTGATCTGGTGGGGGATGCCTCAGATGAGGTGAGTTGGTTTCAATGAGTAAACGGTTCCAGGGGATTGCTTGTAGTCCCTTGACCTGCCACCGTTCGAAACCCTCCACGATGGCATTGACACTGAAGTATGTGTGCGGGAAGTCAGGAAGCTAGGCTGCTACTTTGGCATCCTGCCCTTAGAGGCTATGGACGTGGACCACCTGGTAGGTGGTCTAGCGGCTCTCCATCTAAATTCCGTGGCCATGTACATCTGAACCGTACGGGTCCTTGTTTTGATCCTCGCAGGTGGAGGACGATGATCTGGTCTAGGGCTGAAATTTTAGGACCTTCCACAACACTTCTTCTTGTCGATCCCAAGTGTGAGAATGGGTGGTCCTGTCCAGCCCTACGTCTCCCAGTTCTCGAAGTTTGGGGATGAGGTGAGTAAATCCATCATTTCCCAAGCTGGGTATGGTTAAACTTGGGGGCGTGTTTTGGATGGATTCTGGTGGCAGTTTTCCATGAGGGATTGGACTCAAATTGTTGTGGGTAGGTGGCCGGGTCGCAGAATACCGCGACTGCTCTCACCAGCTCCACTGGAGTTTGCTCAGAGGTGATATATGAAATCTCCCACAGCGAGGCCATGGCGTCGTCCTAGGACATCTCGGCAGGTTCGGTCTAGATGAAAATGAGAATCTATTGCTTCCGGTAGGCCGTGTGGCTGATTCCATTCGGCCTCCGTGTCCGACTTTTCTTCGTAACTGATGGATAGGGACCTGGTAATCTGCAGCTGCTTCCGTTTCAGTATTTGACCTTCATTGCTCTCTAATGTGCTCATCTGCAGGCAAACCCGCTCCCCAACGGCTTCCAAAAATCTCCGGAATTCCTCACACTGTGGATTATCCGACTCCGCGAGCAGAGCCACCAACACTCCAATGAGCCAGACAGGCTACGGAGTTGGACGGCACCAACTGGAACTGGCCTGGCGCCGGCCACCCCTGGCTCCGTCACATCCCTTTAAGGTTTTCTGAGGCCTCAGGAGACAGCTTACAGTCTCCTGGCACTCTACTGCTCGCATCTGCTCTTTTCTGCAAATCTTCTAAGGTTGCTCCGGGACCAACAATCATCCTGGTGAGGCAAAGCAGCGCCTGGACCCTGTCCTGGGCCATCTCCCGGGTCACTGGCTTGTTTCCTTCAGAGAAGTATACGGGCAAGTGGGCCTGCAGGACATGTATTTTCAATTTTCTGGACCCGGTGGTGCACCCTGTTTTGGGGCACATAGATTTTTAGTCCCCTTTTTCCCGGTGCAATCGCTGGGAAGCAGCAGGGAGGCTGGGTCTGTGGGACTCCCTGCCCTGGTCCTCTTTGCGAGATCTCCGGACCGGGGCTCTTGACGACGGGGAACCTCCTCAGGGAAAAGAATGCTTTCTCTGTACTGTCCGGTTACAGGAGGCGGAGCGTCTCCTGCAGGGAGACCATCTTTTCGTAGCTTGACGGCTCCTCTTTCTGCACGACTCGGCCCCGACCTGGACATAGGTGATGTTCAGCATTACACGCCGTTGAATCTTTCTTGTCGTCCCCCTCGACACTTGGGAAGAGCTCTAGTGTTCACAAGGGTGAAGAAATCAGATGTTTCTATGACACAAGATTACTTATATTGACAGAAACGCAGTGGTAAAGTCAACATTTCTGCAGTTCTGACACTGAAAACGGACATGAACATATTTGAAATGTATGATTTAGAAACATAAGAGGTTATTTTATATTCAATTTCATTGTGTTGTTGTATGTAACGTAAAAGATCGAAGCTTTGTATAACAGTAATCGATAACATTTATATTTATTTTTGTGAACAAAACACAAAAGATATCTGGAAAATTTATCCTGTGTTCGGGTGTTCAGACCAGAGTCTGGTCAAGACTAGATTATGTACAGACCGCTTCATATAGCTGGAATATTGCTGAGTACGGCGTTAAACAACAAACCCACAAACCTTTGTAAATGTTTTTTCAACCCCTGACCTGGTTTTAATACTGACTCTAAGTAATCCCAAGGTATCTGGGACTTGCAAGAAAGAAGAAATCAGATGTTTCTATGACACAACAATACCAATATTGACAGTAACGCAGTGTTAAAGTAAAACATTCTGCAGTTTTGACCCTGATTTGATAAAGAAACGGACATGAACATATTTGAATTGTATGAGTAAGATATATACGAGGTTATTTTATATTTTATTTCATTGTGTTGTTGTATGTAACGCAACAGATCGAAGCTTTGTATAAAAGTAATCGATAACATTTATATTTATTTTTGTTAATAAAACACAAAAGATATCTGAAAGATTTATCCTAAACCTATTTTCGTTTTGAAAAAACTGAAAAGAAAATCTGTCATCGTGATTTATTGTACATTGTAATGTAACAGTGATGAAAACATTCTTTCAAAACTGGCTACATCTGAATCTGAGATGTTTTTATCTTGCAAGCACCAGCTTCACAACAAGTTCCAGGTAACTCCAATATCCCACCTGCAGGTAATTATTTATAATTATTTGATATGGATACTAAAAGTTCTTTATATAACTACTTATGATACTTATTCTGCGTAAAATTAATTTGGTCATGATTTGAATAGTGATGGAAATGTCATATAATTTTGAGCATGTTGTCTTTCCTGTCACCTGCTCCAAAACCAATGTTAACAAGTGCAAGGAAGTTTCCTTTTTGGTAACTATTTACAAAACAGTTCATCATTATCTTCGTAAAGACCCGTGAAGATCCACGGTAGAATAGGTCTTCAGCAGCCCATGCTTGTAATAAAAGGCGAATATGCTTGTTGTAAACGGCGAGCAATGGGATCGGGTGTTCAGACTCGCTGACTTGGTTGATATATATCATCGATCTTGATTGTGTGGATCGATGCTCATGATATTTATCACTGGATTGTCTGGTCAAGACTAGATTATTTACAGACCGCTTCATATAGCTGGAATATTGCTGAGTACGGCGTTAAACAACAAACCCACAAACCTTTGTAAATGTTTTTTCAACCCCTGACCTGGTTTTAATACTGACTCCAAGTAATCCCAAGGTATCTGGGACTTGCAAGAAAGAAGAAATCAGATGTTTCTATGACACAACAATACCAATATTGACAGTAACGCAGTGTTAAAGTAAAACATTCTGCAGTTTTGACGCCGATTTGATAAAGAAACGGACATGAACATATTTGAATTGTATGAGTAAGATATATATGAGGTTATTTTATATTTTATTTCATTGTGTTGTTGTATGTAACGCAAAAGATCGAAGCTTTGTATAAAAGTAATCGATAACATTTATATTTATTTTTGTTAATAAAACACAAAAGATATCTGAAAGATTTATCCTAAACCTATTTTCGTTTTGAAAAAACTGAAAAGAAAATCTGTCATCGTGATTTATTGTACATTGTAATGTAACAGTGATGAAAACATTCTTTCAAAACTGGCTACATCTGAATCTGAGATGTTTTTATCTTGCAAGCACCAGCTTCACAACAAGTTCCAGGTTACTCCAATATCCCACCTGCAGGTAATTATTTATAATTATTTGATATGGATACTAAAAGTTCTTTATATAACTACTTATGATACTTATTCTGCGTAAAATTAATTTGGTCATGATTTGAATAGTGATGGAAATGTCATATAATTTTGAGCATGTTGTCTTTCCTGTCACCTGCTCCAAAACCAATGTTTACAAGTGCAAGGAAGTTTCCTTTTTGGTAACTATTTACAAAACAGTTCATCATTATCTTCGTAAAGACCCGTGAAGATCCACGGTAGAATAGGTCTTCAGCAGCCCATGCTTGTAATAAAAGGCGAATATGCTTGTTGTAAACGGCGAGCAATGGGATCGGGTGTTCAGACTCGCTGACTTGGTTGATATATATCATCGATCTTGATTGTGTGGATCGATGCTCATGATATTTATCACTGGATTGTCTGGTCAAGACTAGATTATTTACAGACCGCTTCATATAGCTGGAATATTGCTGAGTACGGCGTTAAACAACAAACCCACAAACCTTTGTAAATGTTTTTTCAACCCCTGACCTGGTTTTAATACTGACTCCAAGTAATCCCAAGGTATCTGTGACTTGCAAGAAAGAAGAAATCAGATGTTTCTATGACACAACATTACCAATATTGACAGTAACGCAGTGTTAAAGTAAAACATTCTGCAGTTTTGACGCCGATTTGATAAAGAAACGGACATGAACATATTTGAATTGTATGAGTAAGATATATACGAGGTTATTTTATATTTTATTTCATTGTGTTGTTGTATGTAACGCAAAAGATCGAAGCTTTGTATAAAAGTAATCGATAACATTTATATTTATTTTTGTTAATAAAACACAAAAGATATCTGAAAGATTTATCCTAAACCTATTTTCGTTTTGAAAAAACTGAAAAGAAAATCTGTCATCGTGATTTATTGTACATTGTAATGTAACAGTGATGAAAACATTCTTTCAAAACTGGCTACATCTGAATCTGAGATGTTTTATCTTGCAAGCACCAGCTTCACAACAAGTTCCAGGTTACTCCAACATCCCACCTGCAGGTAATTATTTATAATTATTTGATATGGATACTAAAAGTTCTTTATATAACTACTTATGATACTTATTCTGCGTAAAATTAATTTGGTCATGATTTGAATAGTGATGGAAATGTCATATAATTTTGAGCATGTTGTCTTTCCTGTCACCTGCTCCAAAACCAATGTTAACAAGTGCAAGGAAGTTTCCTTTTTGGTAACTATTTACAAAACAGTTCATCATTATCTTCGTAAAGACCCGTGAAGATCCACGGTAGTATAGGTCTTCAGCAGCCCATGCTTGTAATAAAAGGCGAGTATGCTTGTTGTAAACGGCGAGCAATGGGATCGGGTGTTCAGACCAGAGTCTGGTCAAGACTAGATTATTTACAGACCGCTTCATATAGCTGGAATATTGCTGAGTACGGCGTTAAACAACAAACCCACAAACCTTTGTAAATGTTTTTTCAACCCCTGACCTGGTTTTAATACTGACTCTAAGTAATCCCAAGGTATCTGGGACTTGCAAGAAAGAAGAAATCAGATGTTTCTATGACACAACATTACCAATATTGACAGTAACGCAGTGTTAAAGTAAAACATTCTGCAGTTTTGACGCCGATTTGATAAAGAAACGGACATGAGCATATTTGAATTGTATGAGTAAGATATATACGAGGTTATTTTATATTTTATTTCATTGTGTTGTTGTATGTAACGCAAAAGATCGAAGCTTTGTATAAAAGTAATCGATAACATTTATATTTATTTTTGTTAATAAAACACAAAAGATATCTGAAAGATTTATCCTAAACCTATTTTCGTTTTGAAAAAACTGAAAAGAAAATCTGTCATCGTGATTTATTGTACATTGTAATGTAACAGTGATGAAAACATTCTTTCAAAACTGGCTACATCTGAATCTGAGATGTTTTTATCTTGCAAGCACCAGCTTCACAACAAGTTCCAGGTTACTCCAATATCCCACCTGCAGGTAATTATTTATAATTATTTGATATGGATACTAAAAGTTCTTTATATAACTACTTATGATACTTATTCTGCGTAAAATTAATTTGGTCATGATTTGAATAGTGATGGAAATGTCATATAATTTTGAGCATGTTGTCTTTCCTGTCACCTGCTCCAAAACCAATGTTAACAAGTGCAAGGAAGTTTCCTTTTTGGTAACTATTTACAAAACAGTTCATCATTATCTTCGTAAAGACCCGTGAAGATCCACGGTAGAATAGGTCTTCAGCAGCCCATGCTTGTAATAAAAGGCGAATATGCTTGTTGTAAACGGCGAGCAATGGGATCGGGTGTTCAGACTCGCTGACTTGGTTGATATATATCATCGATCTTGATTGTGTGGATCGATGCTAATGATATTTATCACTGGATTGTCTGGTCAAGACTAGATTATTTACAGACCGCTTCATATAGCTGGAATATTGCTGAGTACGGCGTTAAACAACAAACCCACAAACCTTTGTAAATGTTTTTTCAACCCCTGACCTGGTTTTAATACTGACTCCAAGTAATCCCAAGGTATCTGGGACTTGCAAGAAAGAAGAAATCAGATGTTTCTATGACACAACAATACCAATATTGACAGTAACGCAGTGTTAAAGTAAAACATTCTGCAGTTTTGACGCCGATTTGATAAAGAAACGGACATGAGCATATTTGAATTGTATGAGTAAGATATATACGAGGTTATTTTATATTTTATTTCATTGTGTTGTTGTATGTAACGCAAAAGATCGAAGCTTTGTATAAAAGTAATCGATAACATTTATATTTATTTTTGTTAATAAAACACAAAAGATATCTGAAAGATTTATCCTAAACCTATTTTCGTTTTGAAAAAACTGAAAAGAAAATCTGTCATCGTGATTTATTGTACATTGTAATGTAACAGTGATGAAAACATTCTTTCAAAACTGGCTACATCTGAATCTGAGATGTTTTTATCTTGCAAGCACCAGCTTCACAACAAGTTCCAGGTTACTCCAATATCCCACCTGCAGGTAATTATTTATAATTATTTGATATGGATACTAAAAGTTCTTTATATAACTACTTATGATACTTATTCTGCGTAAAATTATTTTTGTCATGATTTGAATAGTGATGGAAATGTCATATAATTTTGAGCATGTTGTCTTTCCTGTCACCTGCTCCAAAACCAATGTTAACAAGTGCAAGGAAGTTTCCTTTTTGGTAACTATTTACAAAACAGTTCATCATTATCTTCGTAAAGACCCGTGAAGATCCACGGTAGAATAGGTCTTCAGCAGCCCATGCTTGTAATAAAAGGCGAGTATGCTTGTTGTAAACGGCGAGCAATGGGATCGGGTGTTCAGACTCGCTGACTTGGTTGATATATATCATCGATCTTGATTGTGTGGATCGATGCTCATGATAATTATCACTGGATTGTCTGGTCAAGACTAGATTATTTACAGACCGCTTCATATAGCTGGAATATTGCTGAGTGCGGCGTTAAACAACAACCCCACAAACCTTTGTAAATGTTTTTTCAACCCCTGACCTGGTTTTAATACTGACTCCAAGTAATCCCAAGGTGTCTGGTACTTGCAAGAAAGAAGAAATCAGATGTTTCTATGACACAACATTACCAATATTGACAGTAACGCAGTGTTAAAGTAAAACATTCTGCAGCTTTGACGCTGATTTGATAAAGAAACGGACATGAACATATTTGAATTGTATGATTAAGATATATACGAGGTTATTTTATATTTTATTTCATTGTGTTGTTGTATGTAGCGCAAAAGATCGAAGCTTTGTATAAAAGTAATCGATAACATTTATATTTATTTTTGTTAATAAAACACAAAAGATATCTGAAAGATTTATCCTAAACCTATTTTCGTTTTGAAAAAACTGAAAAGAAAATCTGTCATCGTGATTTATTGTACATTGTAATGTAACAGTGATGAAAACATTTTTTCAAAACTGGCTACATCTGAATCTGAGATGTTTTATCTTGCAAGCACCAGCTTCACAACAAGTTCCAGGTTACTCCAACATCCCACCTGCAGGTAATTATTTATAATTATTTGATATGGATACTAAAAGTTCTTTATATAACTACTTATGATACTTATTCTGCGTAAAATTAATTTGGTCATGATTTGAATAGAGATGGAAATGTCATATAATTTTGAGCATGTTGTCTTTCCTGTCACCTGCTCCAAAACCAATGTTAACAAGTGCAAGGAAGTTTCCTTTTTGGTAACTATTTACAAAACAGTTCATCATTATCTTCGTAAAGACCCGTGAAGATCCACGGTAGTATAGGTCTTCAGCAGCCCATGCTTGTAATAAAAGGCGAGTATGCTTGTTGTAAACGGCGAGCAATGGGATCGGGTGTTCAGACCAGAGTCTGGTCAAGACTAGATTATTTACAGACCGCTTCATATAGCTGGAATATTGCTGAGTACGGCGTTAAACAACAAACCCACAAACCTTTGTAAATGTTTTTTCAACCCCTGACCTGGTTTTAATACTGACTCCAAGTAATCCCAAGGTATCTGGGACTTGCAAGAAAGAAGAAATCAGATGTTTCTATGACACAACAATACCAATATTGACAGTAACGCAGTGTTAAAGTAAAACATTCTGCAGTTTTGACCCTGATTTGATAAAGAAACGGACATGAACATATTTGAATTGTATGATTAAGATATATAAGAGATTATTTTAAATTTTATTTCATTGTGTTGTTGTATGTAACGCAAAAGATCGAAGTTTTGTATAATAGTAATCGAAAAACATTTATATTTATTTTTGTGAAATAAAACACAAAAGATATCTGAAAGACTTATCCAAAACGTATGTTTGTTTCATGAAAACTGAAAAGAAAATCTGTCATCGTGATTTATTGTACATTGTAATGTAACAATGATGAAAACATTCTTTCAAAACTGGCTACATCTTGCACTGAGATTTTCTATCTTGCAAACACCAGCTTCAAAACAAGTTTCAAGCGTTGAGTGCATCCTACCCGGGAATTATTCACAATTATTTGATATGGTTGTACCCTATCATCCTTTCCGACAGTTGGCACCCATCATAAACACATGCAAAGGCAAGTCAATTGTTCTCCTGAAAAAAGATAGGAACATACATGTATGGCACATGTAAAAATAGGAAATTTGATCGAACATCATTTTTGTCACTGATGAGTGAAATTTGGAAATGTCCTCCACATGTCTGCCATAAAAGTAACAAGTAGCTTAGCTGAGGCCATGGATGTTATGACCTTGATCAAACAACTTCTGGGCAAGAGTTGTATGACACTCTTTGAAATCTTGGGAGAAAGAGCATGCGCGATTGTACCTTAAAAAAATTTTAACATGTAGACACAAAGACGAAGCGGCCTCACTCACTGGTCTCCTTTATTTCTAGTTCAGGTGGGTAAATCAGAGGAGGGGAATTGGCGATCCGATGGTTATTGTACGATGTCAGATGATCGATATACCTGAAACTTCAGGTCCACTTTTTGACCAAATTACCTTGTTTTGACTTTGTCAATCCGAGCAGAAATTCTGATTCATATATATAAAGAAACAGATCAGTTAGAAGAGGAGAGCAAATGCCTACTTTTTGCCTAAATATCTTACCAGTTTAAACAGATGTTATTAATTTTACATAGGTGTTGTCAGTGAGGAAGTCCAGCATTTCACATATTTTCTCAAGGTATCTGGATCTTGCAAGAAAGAAGAAATCAAATGTTTCTATGACACAACAATATTATTAAAATTGAAAGTAACATAATGTTGAAGAAAACTTTTTTGTTTTGTTTGATATATTGAAAATATATTCATGGTATTTAATTATACCATTATTTCATACACTAGTATTTTATAACACAATTGTATGAATTCATTCATGTTACATCTTACTCATTTTCATTAAAATCAATATAAAACTTTATCTCATGCCTGACTTGATTTAATCCCTTACCCTCTCGAACATGAATGATGTTTCCGTTAGTTCAGTTGCCTTTGCTGTACTACCATAAAATATAA